>NC_133408.1:154215000-154237500 GCF_049350105.2 Macaca mulatta | reverse complement strand
TTTTAGAGAATGCTAACCTCTAAGTACTGGAAATAATTAGAATAAACTCCTAAGGTTAATATAATAGCACTTTTTTCTAATTAGGTCTCACAAATGACCTGTGAATATTCAAAACTTTCAGGCTTTAATAGCTGAGTATTTCTAAATAGATATTGAGTTACTGTCAAGACACGTACATAGATATCTAGCAGTGGTCTAGGTGACTGCCTTCAAGTCAATAAGCATTATTTTGGGCATCCCATAGTTTTAGCTACAGATGTGAGCTCTTGTGCAGGAGTGTTTTTTAATATACTCAGGACACTGAGAAGACCTCCGAGGTCCCCCTCCTCTGACACTTTCCGAATCCCCTGCTGCATTTCAACTGTTTCCTCAGCGAAAGCACTGCCATATCATATGCATCTGGTCCAATTGGGTTAACCTTTCTGGATTGGGTTTTATCTGAATAAAGAACCTTGTGGAAAAATCTTAAGTTCTTGATAAAAAGGAATAACAAGTAGGATGTATTATTTAGAAACAAGCACATAGAAGCCATGTTTGTAGTTCCAGCTACTTGGGAGGCAGAGGTGGGAGGAATGCCAGCCTGGGCAACATAGCAAGACCTTGTCTCTAAAAAATGCACATAAAGAAAAATGTTTAAAAAGAACGACTAAACAGGTATGTTCTATTGTAGTCTCAGAAAATTTTAATATGCAAGAACTTTATTTATTTCATTATGCCACTGCCCTATATAAAAATATGTCTGAACTGAGACATGGGGTTGAAACAGGATTAAACCAAAACCCTTCAGCCATTCTCAATAAACTATGATCTGACCTCCACCTACCTATGTACAACAGTATTTCTGAATAATAACTTCCATTCCAGACTCAAAACATCATCCTATAAACACTGTGCTCCGTTCCTACTCCAAGACACTTTTCATGGAGACTCAGGCTGTGTTTCCCCTTTCAGCTCTCCGTGTATACATGGAACATCCTTCTACCCTGTTCTGCCTATTCACACACATACTGTCTACCACTTAAGGATCAGATCAACTCACACTGTGTCTACTTCCTAAAGACTTTGACCTGTCCAAATTTCATTGATCTACTCTGAACCTCCAAAGCATTTTTTTTGGTCATTCTGATGCTCAAAACTACAGAATCTTTGAATCCTAAAACTGTATCTAATGTAAAGATATTGTTATTTGACTTCCCATTTTACAGATGAGTAAAGGAGTGACTGTCTAAGTGTCTGAATACAGGCACAGCAGAGACTAACACAAATGCTGGCCTCTAGAATGTTTCTTGAAACCTTGTTATTTCTGCTACCCCATATTGCTTTAATCACATGCACTGTCACTTAACTCTTTCTACTGTTAGCTACACTTTATCTTGCCAAGTAGACTGTGAACTTCACAGATTAGGAGACATTACACATAGCACCCAGTAAATACTTGTTGAGTGGATAAATTACGTGCCATGAAATCATTAAGAGTTTCATTGCACTAATTAGAAAACAGAAGGTATCTCTCTGAAATTAAGTATTCTTGGAATATTTTCCATTCAGAATTAGTGAAAAAGGTATCAGAGCTGGGAAAGCTGTAAATAAAATTTTCCCCAATGGCTACAATGTTAGGCTGCTAATTTCCTAAAATAAAGCAAACTAAAGTCAATAATTATTAATGCTCAATTATAAAAAGATCTATTTGCCATCAATATAATATCAGAGAAAGAAATAAAAAGTAGCAAGAGAAGTTTCAACATTCCAGAAAATAAAATTGCTTGAAAGTTACAGTACCTATGCCTATAAATTGGTGGAATACTTTTCAATAGAAATAAATTTTCTATTATAATTATCTCTATTTATATTAGGTTTCTCATTTTTGGTTCTCAAAGTGCTCCATGTTTTCACTTGTCAAGTTATATGCCAATTCAAAAGAAATGGAACACAATGAAGCCACATGCCTTTTGTGAGTTGCAGGATGAATAAAGAATTAGTCTCTCCTTGTGACCATCAGCAATTTCTTTCTCTTTTTGCCCCATTACAGGGTATGAGAGCCATTTAATTTATTTCTAAAAGAAAAAGTGGATATTTCTGTAGTGTTCGTTTTTCCAAATTCTTCAAGGTGCCATGTGTTACACTACCATAGGATAATTAGGTTTTCTTCTACAAAAATGCTTCTTTCCAACATAGAAACATCCCTGACAATTCAAATAAAACACAAGAATCCCTTTAAAGAAACTCTCTTCTGTGCTCACCAACTCTTCATTATGAATCCTCTTCTCATGTAGAATTATCTACAGGTTTTTAATTATAAGAATATAATTTACCATGATACATTTTATGGATTTAGTATTTTGATTAACTTCCAAGTGTGGTATAAAGTAATACTGAATAGTTTAGGCACCTCATTTATAATCTTTAGTCGTGCAGCAGTGATTAAGTGGTTAAGAATATAGTGGGCTTTGAGGATAAAATACTTGGGTTTGAAGCCTGGCTCCTTTACTTCCTAGCTATGCAACCTTGGAAAAGCTACTTAACCTCTCTGTATCGCCATTTCTTTACCCACAAAGCAAGGAAAAAAGTGACTACCTTGTACGCTCGTTGTAAGGGTTAAATTATTTTGCATATATGTAAAACACCTGGAATAGTGCCTGGATCATAAGTGATCAATAAACACTGAACACGGTCATAATATATAATAACCTTATAATCTTTTTTGGAAGAAAGTATGGTATAAATACTTAAATTAATTTTTAAACATTGTATGAGCTTCGTTAGCTCTAAAAGTATTTCAGTACCTCTTCCTAAAGTGAGATTTTTATTACTGTATCAAAAAAGTCAAGAAACAGATATATCTGCCTCACATGTCAGATGCCAGGCATTAGAGTTATTAATGACTAGTCACATTCCCTTAAAAGTATATTTAAGGCAATAAAAGAAAACAAAATAACACAACATATTGCTATAATTATTTCAAAAAATTATTTACCAACAAATTCTGGGTCACTAAAATACTAAGCCAGGTTATCTCTCAGATCACATTCAGATCAACAGAAGAAAGTAAATTTCAAAGTAGAGGAGCCATCATTGAAATGCTCTGTATATAGTGCTTCTACATTTATTCTCCTCAGTCATCCATCACAGGCCTCATCATTAGCTTGTCATTAAAATCATTAACATACATGCATTGATCCAGGCCTGCATCACATTTGCTATGCACGTTGGGGCTTATGAATTTCCGATAATATACCTATAGCTAGAAAAACCTTAAATAGATTAACTTAATATGACTAAATAATGAAAATGTAAGAGATGTAGCAATATATATAAGCCCAATTTTCCTCCAGGAAAAAACAAAATTTTCCTCCAGGAATTCCTTTATGCTGTGGATTGAGTCAAGTCCCCTGTATCTATAATGATGTAAAGAGCATCAATCTCACTTTGACAGGAAAAGCCAATAACATATTAACATTGTCATCTATTGCCAATCATTAATTTAACACAAATTTATTGAGTATCTTCTATATATAAGGCACAGTGAGGCTTTTAATATCTATCAAAGAACTTGTAGTCTAGTATAAGAAAAAACAAATTCACAAGATTGCCAGCCCTAAGTGTCCTAAGAAAAGTAGCAATTAAGTGATACAGCAGGAGTTAACAATTGGAAAACTGACCTGCCTCTAAGAAGAATGCCAATGTTCTAACAGCATTAAAACACATGTATTCTTAATATAATTCATTAAAGACAGTAAAGTAAGAACAAGTTCAGATGGAAATGAGAGAGAAATTCTTGACTATCCTGGTGATAAAATCCCCTTTCTGGATTTGAAGATCTCCTCTAGATGGTTCAGACATTCATTATGCCATTTTTCCCCAACTGATGTGAAATTTATGCACTACTTTCTTCAACTTCAAAATTTTAGATATCTTACAGAGAAAATTCAGTTCTTGCTAGAACCCTTAATAATAAGTAAAGTGGGTACTATTTTAAGCAAATAGAATTAGTTGTTTCCAGGAATAAAACAGATGCTAACATGTGAAACATAAAGGATTTAGTTTTTTTTAAACTCAGGAACAAAAACAAAGAAAAAAACTTTTTTGTCTCATTTATGAGAACTTAAAAAATAAGTAGACTCATTTATTTATTTATTTATTTTTGACACAGAGTCTCGCTCTTGTTGCCCAGGCTGGGGTGCAGTGGCACGATCTCGGCTCACTGCAACCTCCACCTTCCCGGGTTCAAGCGATTCTCCTGCCTCAGCCTCCTGGTAAATTTCTAACATAGCTTAAGGCAGGAGTGTAAGGGGTATAGTCTTTCCAGTGATTCATTTATTTACTGGGCACCTAAAATATACCAAGTACTTGAATTATTACAGATTGAAGAGTACAAACCTTTGGCATAGAAGGTCACAGATAGAAGGGACTTATGTCTACTTTGGTAGTAGTTTTTCTAAGCCTGATAAAACATCACATTCCTTTAAGTGGGCACTGAAGTAACATCAACTTCGGTTTTAACGCAAATTACCCATTTGGCAAATAATGAATATTTCTGCAAACCAGAATCCAGGAATTCATTGCAAATGCTTTCAAAATTGTTCTATCTATGAAATAGAAGACTTCAAAGTTAACTGTTCCTTTCAGTACACAACCTTTTCCTTACTCCAATAAAACTCCAATTTACGTTTCTTGATTTTACAAAGGCATAGCCAGCTCCTAATTTAATTTAATTTACACTTGGAGATTAGAAACATATTTGGAACTTCTTTAGACAACTGGAGAAAAAGAAGTATTGAGTGATGGAGAGATATAAAGTCTGTTATTATTCCCTGATAGAGGTACAAAGTCAGTAACTGAAATTGAAGTACTTCTAGGAGAATAAAAGTTACTTCTTGTTAGAAGTGAAAAAAAAAATCCAGTCAATAGACATTGTGTGTAAACCTCTGGGATAGGGGCTGCATGGACAATGGTTCCTGTTATCATCAAGTTTTCAGTCTAATAGAGGAGGTAAGACATATATATGAGTAACTTTGATGCAAGGCAGAATGTGATCGATGCCACAGTAGATAAGTATTATAAAAGGGGAGATAAATTCTGACAATTCAATCAGTGAATGCTCTATGAAGGAGAGTGGTGTAGCTTCAGGTAGGCTTTGTAATAGGTAAAAAAATTTATTATGCAGAAATGAGAGAGAGGACATTCCAAGCAGAAATAGGGAAAATGGAGAATTGTAGACATGTTATGGGAACCCTGAGAACGCATAGGGGAAGGAGGGCTGGTGATTGTGTGTGTGTGTGTGTGTGTGTGTTAGAATAGCAGAATGAGGTCAGACGATGAGAAGGCCTTGGAGTTGCATTTCATGATGTTTAAATTTAATCTCTGCTCAAAGGTTATTAATGGTTTTTGAGCAGGATAATGAAAAGGTAGAAGAGTTTCATAAAGATGAATTTACAAAATGTAGGCTTAGTGTAGGACACTGCAGGTAGAGTTTCCAAATGGGAACTTACTAAAAAAATGTAATAAGTTAATGATGGTCAGACCACTAAGGTGGTAGGATTAGAAATGGTGGAAAGAAGTGAAGAATTTATAGGTTGTGAAGTAAAATGGTTTTGCATTTACTACTTTTAAATTTACAATGTAGGCCGGGCACGGTGGTTCACACCTGTAATCCCAGCACTTTGGGAGGCCATGGATCACTTGAGGTCAGGAGTTCAAGACCAGCCTGGTCAACATGGTGAAACCCCATCTCTGCTAAAAATACAAAAATTAGCTGGGCATAGTGGCAGGTGCCTATAATCCCAGCTACATAGGAGGCTGAAGCAGGTGAACTGCTTGAGCCTGGGAGGCGGAGGTTGCAGTGAGCTGAGATAACATCACTGGACTCTATAAATTTACAATGTACATGAAATATTTCTGTTTATGCTCTACCGAGAAGATAGAAGAGCCTAAATCTGTCAAAAATACTGAAAGTTAAAAATCAATACATCTTAGCTTTTCATTACTCTCAAGCAACCTCTATGAATCTTTATATGTGTTATTTTAATTGCTCCAGGAACAATGAAAGTGAATCTCAGAAAGTTTGGATATTAGAAAGTGAAGATGAAAAGATTCTGAAAAAAAATTCCACCAGTCTTCTTTGTGATTAAGGTGGTAGTAACAGCAATGGCCACAACATTGATGTGTGGTCTCTGGACATTTTATTTATTTTTAATTTTTCATCTGTGTTCTTATAGCATTTTAAGGAAAAATATATTTTAAAACTGAATATTGAAGGAAGGGCATAAAGTGTTGTTAGTTTCTCAAGAAAAAAAAAAAGAGTCATCTATTTCCAGAGAGAAGCAGCATAAAAGAAAGCATGCAGGGCTTTTTGAAAGTGGGTAACATATACCCTTGAGGGTCTTGCTAAGCATCTCCAAATAATTGGTAAACTTTAAGCAATGTCCCTACCATATCATCAACTTGGAAATTAATGAGCTATAAGATATGGCTTTCAAACTCCTGGGCAATCTCATCTTACAGGTATCCCCATCCAGGCAGGCCGCCCGTCCTGGGGCAAAGGAGTCATTGTTCTCTGAATGAAACCCATGTTTTAGTCATCTTTGCTCATCTCCTCATGTCCTTTACATCTATCCTGTCTTTCCTTATCTCTGCTGAATACTAGGTTGAAACATTTAAGATGGCTATTTTTTAGGCCAAAAAAAAAAAAAAAAAAAGAACAGTCAAATATGAATAATTTCATAAAGTTCAAACTAAAAATTGACTTAATGTTAAGCCTAACTTAAAGTTACATCCTTCATAAAGTCTCTTCTGATTCCCTGTGTGCGTGTGCATGCTTACATCGTTGACTTCACAATTTGTTTGCAACCCCGTTCATTCTTTCACTTGGCCTCTAGCACTACCTATGTACTTATCCTTCTATTAGAGTTTTACCTCTGCAGAGACTGATCATCTGCCACAGTTTCTAGCAGAGTATGATGCACACATTGGGTGTTCAATAAATGTTTATCCAATTTAAATGAATGAAACTCATCTGTGGGTCATTCAACTTCGCAAGTCTCTACTTGAAAACACTGCAAAGTAGCAGTTGATTAGTTAAATCTCATCGTTTTACAGCCACCCTCATTAATGGCATATTCCAGAAACACAGAGGACTAAATACACTGATATATTGATAAACAAATTTGTTGCCTAAAAATATTTGTTGCTTTTGTTGTGAAATTTACAAGTACCTAAGGCACTAATGAAAGGCAGAATGTTTGCCTATACCCTAAGGCAAACGAATTATAAAGGGAAAGTTTATCCTTTTAGATTGTGGTCACACAATACATTCCCTAGAGGAACGTCAATTTTATTCATTTTCTTCTTACTCAAGACTAAGTCAAAGGTGCTATAAACTGTTCCTATTTTTCTTTAGAATAAAAAAGTACTATGAATAAAGTTCTCTTAAACTGAGATGTTCAAAATTTAAGTCAATAGATGTTAAACAGTATAATCGAATCGTATGTTTTCTCTCCTTTGCTTATTTAGGTATTACCAAATGTTAATGATTAGAGTATTTACATACTGTCATCACTTATGAGAGACTCACTGGAACAATGTAAATTCAATCAGGTCTTCTTTGAAATGTAGTGTTTATTAATTCCATGAAGTTAACAATAAAGATTTTAAGTCTTAAGGTTTTTTTTTGTTTGTTTGTTTTTTTTTTTTTTTTTTTTTTTTTTTGAGATGGATTCTAGCTCTGTCACCCAGGCTGGAGTGCATTGGCATGATCTTGGCTCACTGCAACCTCCGCCTCCAGGGTTCAAGTAATTCTCCTGCCTCAGCCTCCTGAGTAGCTGGGACTACAGGAGCGCACCACCATGCCCGGCTAATTTTTTGTATTTTTAGTAGAGATGGGATTTCACCATGTTGGCCAGGATGATCTCAATCTCCTGACCTCATTTATGACAAATGTCAACAAATGCTGTGAATAAAAACTTAAAATTTATGACTCATATCTACAATATGGGAAATTTCCAGCAATGTGATGTTAATTTTATCAAACATCTATAAAGCAAGACTAAATTTTAGACTACATTAAAATTGTTTTTATGTGGTTTACTAATTGCAGGCAGTTCCCTTACACCTTTTCTTCTTATAATTCTAGTTATTGGAGAAAATATCCAATACATTCAAATAGCATACCTTTTAAAAGTAATAACCAACTTTTTACAAAAAAATACAAGTTTAAAAAACCCTATAGATATGATTAGCCTTTTCCCTCCTAGCACACCTGAAGGTTATAACATACTTCTATAGTAATCATGGATCACTACTCTAAAAAATGTTATTCCCCAGAGAACACTCAAAAAGCTGTCCTCAGAAGCAGTGTTAGGGCTCTGATGCTTCAATTTTATTATGGAACCTGATTTTATTTCATCCAATATAGCAAACTTTATCCTGTCAAATGAACTTACACATATAGTATTTGAGAAACATATTAAATATACCGAAATGTGTGTAGGCCTTGAACCATGCATCTATTACCCACTTAATATAGACTTGTTCAAATCCTTCATTTTAAAGTGTCCTGATCCTAACTTCTACTTAATTTAATTTGGATACCTTTAACTTACATGGAATACATTAATTAGCTCCAGTTGAAAATGTTTTAGGCTGGCTGCAGTGGCTTACGCCTGTAATCCCAGCATTTTGGGAGGTCAAGGCGGTGGATCACCTGAGGTCAGGAGTTCAAGACCAGACTGGCCATCATGGAGAAACCCTGTCTCTACTAAAAATATAAAAAAAAATTAGCCGGGCCTAGTGGTGCGTGCCTGCAGTCCCAGCTACTCAGGAGGCTGAGGCAAGATAATCACCTGAACCCGGGAGGCGGAGCTTGCAGTGAGTCGAGATTGCGCCACCGCACTCCAGCCTGGGAGACAGAGCGGGACTCCGTCTCAAAAAAAAAATAATAAATAATAAATAAATAAATAAATAAATAAATAAACAAAATGTTTATAATCCTATGAATTCTTCTTTGCCTCTTATATAGTTATGTCCTAACTGTTAATTAATGACATTTAAAAATATCAAAATAGACTGAGCATTGCTACAGTCACATGTTCTCCATTGATATGCACAGATTTTGACTACTACTCAAAATAGCATCAAAAACCTTCTACATTAAAAAAATGCTGTAAAAAGACGAGATTTTCTTTTAACAATCTACAATCTTCAGTACTTGGCACAAGATGATTGAATTAATGATGATAACTCTTTGTATCTAAGCGTTCAAAATAAAACTCACGATTAGCACTTTATCAATTTCATACGTGATTGAATAAATTTTCACTCAAATTAGTTCCAATTTGCCAATGGCAAAAACCCTCATGCTTACTCTATAGCATTGCTGTTTTCAAGATGTGAAATGAATTCCAAATATAAGCACAGGATTATTTAAGACAGATTTCATTTCCTGAGCTTAACTTTTGTTTTCGTTTGTTACTTTTGAGTAGCTAACTTGTATTGACTAATACATTGGAAAATATAATCATGTCAAACAGAAGATACAAAAAAAAGTAATTTTTCTTTCAAAGACAAAGTTTCACAGGAAAACTGGTAAATCACTGATGCTCATTTAGGAAGCTTATATAAAAATGGAAATTATGGAAATTCAATTTTACTCATTTCTTTCTAGCATATATAAAGGAAAGTATATAATTATTTTTGGAATTTGATGGTAGATTCATGAAGACGACAAGTTTACTTATCTCCATTTGTGTGAAGTCAGGTTGAAATGATACACAGTTCATTTCTTAAATCTATGTAACTTTTAGGGTATATTTTGTTTTACCACTTGGGAAATGTTTTAGTTTATTTAACATATCACAGAAAAAAACTAATAATATAAGTGCCATTAAAGTTTTAAGTAGAAAAGTTCACTTTTAACAGAAATCATATTAATAGTTTTAAAAATGAGAGCTGATCTAAGAATAATATAATTCAGTGTTAGTAATTAATTATACAGTCATACATAAATTGTTTATTTCGTTCTACTTAAGATTTTATTCTTTGGAAAGGATAAACCAGGCTTTCTCCACAAAAATTTAGATTTTACATTCTAAATTTAAGTATATTTTAGAAAAGTATTTAGCTCTCTTATTTAGGACTGAATAAGAAAGATGTCCAATTAAAACTACTAGAAATGAAAAAAGATGTTCTTAACTTTTATCAGCTAAGAAATTATACAACAGAGTTATTACTTATGTAGTTCTTTATTCCAATTTCTTATCTTTCAAGATTTTCTCTTTGGTAAATTAAAGTAACATTTGACATAAAAATTCTAGTGTTAAATGAATTGATCTTTGTTTTTATTTGAATGAGTTTGCATGTAGTAGCTGCCAGTAGGACAGTACTCAGGCTATCACTTCAGTTCTACAGAAAGAATCCTCCTCCTTATCTCTTGATGAAAATGAAAATATTCCTTCTTACAGAAATGTGCAATTATGAAAAGGGGATTCAAAAACTGGAGTGAACAAATGATTCTACATTCCATATATAACTGTGTAGTTTCCTCTATCCAGGATATAAGTAGAAAATGCCCTACTAAATTTCCCACACCTTTTCTCCCTGGCTAATGATAAACATCAAAATAAATTTTAATTTTTATCATGAGCCAGGATAAAAATGTTATCCTCCTTTAGCCTATTTTCTAAAAACTGCAGCCATTTAGCATTGATGGCAAAGGAATATTATTCTCAGATAATTGTGATGAAAGTTTCTCTTCTAAGATGTATTTCCATTCTTAATGATGACAGTTTATAATTACATCTTACAACTCAAGAGATCTGATTCCACAGTGGAGTTATAAAGTTCCATTAAAAGTCAGTATCAGTCCGGCCAGGTGTGGTGGCTCACACCCGTAATCCCAGCACTTTGGGAGGTCGAGGCGGGTGGATCACCTGAGGTCAGGAGTTTGAGACCCGCCTGGTCAACATGGTGAAACCCCCTCTCTACTAAAAATACAAAAAAATTAGCTGGGTGTAGTGGCAGGTGCCTGTAATCCCAGACAGGACAATTGCTCGAACCTGTGAGGCAGGGGTTGCATTGAGCTGAGATAGCGCCAATGCACTCCAGCCTGGCTAACAAGGGTGAAACTCCATCTCAAAAAAAAAAAAAAAAAAAAAAAAAGAGTCTAGGATCAGTCCAAAGAAACAACAAAAAGGTGGGTAAAGTTCAGTGAAACATAATTTTATAAACTGCACACATATATATGTATGTTGACATTTCTCTAAAATTTCCTGCTCTTACCTTCAACATTATATTGAAATGTATTTAAATTTATGCAATATTGTTTAAAGGAACTAAATTTTACATGATTTAGGTTCACTCCCAAACGATTTCAGATAGCTTTGCTGTAGAGTCAATTTTTAAAAAACACCATGAAATTCTTTAGGATTTATCACTCTATTTGACTTTATAAAAGTGATAGTTGTGACCAAAACAGCTGTAATAAAATGAAAATATAGATGTAATTACTTTCATCATTGATAAGTACAAATATATTCTGCTCAATCTCACAAACAAATTAGTCGGTCACTGAGATACAATTGGTACCGTTCCAATTTGTGTCTCATAAATGAAAACTGTCAATAAACATTCAGCTGTGGATCTAAGGACCCTTATATTTCTAATCTGTTGGCCAGACAAATAAAGTCTAAATCACATCTTGACACTTTGCCATTAAGTCAGTCTTGCTGCTGTGCTCCAATTCTCCTTTGAATCATTAATCCAAAAATTGTATTATTGCCTTATTTGTTGGATCAAGTTTCGGTCAAAAATCAGATAGGTAACATGAGTATATGGGGTGTATGTTCCAGTTTCTCTGTAATTACATTTGTTAACTTGTATTCTGGCTCCTTGAAGATCTTGACCTCAAAGTCCTGTAGTTGAGCCCTACTGCTTTGGCAGTTCTTTTGGATAGACTGTTATCTATTTCCTATTACCAAACCGCCCTATTGGAGTTGTTACCCATCCGTTGCTGGCTCCTGGTGAAGTTGTCTCTTGGAATAGCTTTACAGAGGCTACTTTCCACCTTGACTACATATTGCCCACGTCACTAGGCCTGCCTAATTTCTGAGACTCACTGCTTTGCTGAAACTATTCCTTCACTCAAATTAAATCACAGGACTAACTCAAACTCCGGTTTTCTCCTGAGTTTTTCTTAGTTATATACTGTTAGTTCTAAAGATGAGATGGACTAAGGAGTAAAAACAATATGTACTTTTTTTTTTTTTTTTTGAGATGGAGTCTCACTCTGTCACCTTGGCTGCAGTGCAGTGGCATAATCTCAGCTAAATGCAACCTCTGCCTCCTGGGTTCAAGGATTCCCCTGCCTCAGCCTCCTGAGTAACTGGGATTATAGGCCCCCACCACTGTGCCCAACTAATTTTTGTATTTTTAGTAGAGACGGGGTTTTGCCATGTTGGCCAGGCTAGTCTTGAACTCCTGACCTCAGGTGATCTGCCCGCCTTGGCCTCCCAAAGTGCTGGGATTACAGGCAGGAGCCACTGCACCTGGCCAACAATATGTACTTTTTATTCTAAATCTAGTGCACCATGTCTTTTCTCTGACTTGCTAATTAACAAAAGGAACCTCAGATTAATGTTGCAAATATAATTTTTTTTATAGTAAGATAACATTGTGTGATCAATGATGACTTGGCCTCCTACCTTGTAAGTGTCTTGCTGATTTTACTCCATTTTGTCTTCAAAATGAAGATAATGTTGAACAAACTGAAGAATGTTAGTTTTCAGTAGTTATGTGAAATGATTTGATCATCTGTTGCTTATATAAATTATTTAATGCTATTCTAATGATAGAAACTGCCTATGGAATGTAGTAACCCTGTGTTTCTTGGTGTTGAAATATTCAAGTATAACATGTTACTTCTGTGAGTGGTAAATTTTAAATTCTGCCAGAGCAGTCAAAATGCACATAATTTTAACATATATTAAGACATAATTTCTTATCGTGTAAATTACCTTCACATAAAGGAATATTCTGAAATGACAGTTGGCTTTATGTAAGTCTCTTTATTCATTAAATGCCTCTGGTTATCAACATATATCCACTTCCCAAGCTCTATGTTGAAAGCTGAAATTAAAATACCATAGCAGTATATAAGATCTTCATTTTTTTCCCCTGGTACTAAAAGTAGGAAAAAGTTAACACTGAAGCATTATTCCTTCTTTAACAATTCAGTAATCATTCTTTGACCCTTACAGAAAGGAAATTTTTAAGGCTCAACTAGTGTTAGTGCAAATGAAGTTGTATCTTCTAACAAAGTACCTTCTTTAGATATAAAACAGAAGCAGTAAGCTACAATACTGTCAGCTAAAAGTTTTCTGACACACTTTGCCTAAATTGTGGGAATTCACACCACGGATGTCAGATATCATCTGTATAGTTCTATAAAAATCCTTCAAAACCCTATAGGAACCCACAAATTTCCACAATTGGCACGGTGGGGATATAACACTTTTTAGCTGAAGGCACTGTATCTCTGGGAGGATCTTTTTATTAAGAGGAACTGGAATGAGTTGTAAGTGCCACATATGGGGACTGGAATAATGTAAAAAAGAACAGCAGCTACTGATCCACACTTGTAGCACTTAAAAAAAAAAGATGAGATGATAAAGAGCTGGCATAATCATAAGTTCTGTACAATCACTTTGGAAAGAGATCTCAAAGCTAACTAGCAAAGTTAATCAAAAAGTTTAGAGATTAAATGAAAATGGAATTAAATCAGGACAAAAATTATAAGAGGACCAGAAATGTTAGAAAAAAAATAAAGTTGACTGAAAAATTGTTAATTAAAAAATCCATGGAAACATATGTGAGGCAAAAAAAAAGCTTTCATGTTTAGAGTTTCGCAATGCAACATAATGATCCAAAACATCAGCAAAAATAGTACAGGCTTAACAGGAATGAAAACAATGAGAAAGAGCATTCCATTTGCTCAAGTTGTCAGTCACTTTCAACTGCTTTCCTCTGAAATACAGAGCCACTCCAATTTCAAATGCTTTTGTCCACAGAGAGATCTAAGATCTGTAGGGATTTTATATAAAATATCAGCAACCAAAGAGGTAGGATCTGCAAATTCTACATGTGCCTACAAATAGCAATTTAAATTTTAAGGCAACCAAAGAGAATAGAAGGAAGAAATGTAATATTATATACTTATATTTTCATTATGTTTTGTGACAATTCACAGTTTAGATTTTCAATACTGTTTAATCCAGTGGGGGTCTAGGAGCCCCTTTTAGCTATCTATGGGGCAAAATATTATCAACAGGAGAGGCCAAAGTATAATACTGAAATGACTTAACAACTGAGGTTATGAAGAAGAGGATGTTGTAAAGATGACTGGGGTATGTGACGTACACAAAGTTCTGGAGCATGTTGAATAAGTATTTGACATGCAAATTAAAAAAAATCTTGTGATCTCTATTGCAATTCTGAAATAATACTACATTACTCCTTTTATATAACACCTCAGCCTTTTATTTTCTTATCCTAAGGGTTTGCCTTCTAAGGACACAACAAATTAATTTTCTTATCTTATATCCAACATATTAACATTCTATATAAAAGATTTTTAACTCTCAAGCTTCAAATATTTGCTTCACTAACAGGAGAAAATAATAATCACCTACAACGAATATAGAATATTTAGCAAGCAAAACTTTGAAATGACATAGAGGCTAAGAGGAGTCAGGAATGACATATAAGAAAGGATCTGAAAACTCAACAGTAGGAGACTCTAATAATCAGAAAGGGGAATGGCATGACAATGGGAGGCTTTGTGAGTAAAGCCCTCAATATAAAACCAGCTAGGGAAGAACATTTATTTTGATCTCTAGACACAACATTTGAAAATATAAAAACGGAAATCTCATTTAACATTTTGTATGAAGAAAAACAGTAAATCTGAACCAACTTATTGAGAATGAGGAGAAACAATTACTTAATACAAAAAAGAAACAACTGAGTAGAACTAAACATGGTAGGTACATCATTAAATTCCACTTCTTGCCTCAGGTTGGGAAGAAGACAGGAAATGGATTGATTGTATCAGTATGCGTTCATCTTCCAGGTCTAGTCTACGTGTTTTCTTCTCATGTCATTTGAGAAGACAGTAAGTTCAAGTTATTTCAGCTTAAACACAGCATCAATCCTAACTTTTCAAACATTTTTAGAGGTAAATGTCTGTATAAAATAGGAAGCTAGTCATTTTTAATTCATATTCTATATAACTCTGAAAAAGGAAATATTGGCATTCAGGTGCATAAGGGAACAATATTATAAATTGTAATGATACTCAGCTCAGACACTTAAAGCATTGTTTTCCTTCATTCACACCACGGATGGTTCTAGGACTCTGTGAACAGCAACAGAAAATAAATATGTTTTAAATTCAAGTACTTACTTTGAATCAACAAGTAGTTGAGTCAAAACAGTCAAAGAAGATTCAAAAAGTTATTATGTAGAATCTATACAATTTCACCTGGCTTTAACTTTTCTTACTTTTTGCTGAACTCCCCTTAAACATCAGCTGATTTATATTGCACAAATTTTGATAATTGTTTTCAATCTGCTTTCAACAATATAAATAAAATTTCACAAGGTCCGGGATGATAATCATGAATGAGGTGAAGGGGCCTCATTCTACTCCAAGTGGAAAGCCACTTTTTACTCACATAAATTGAAATGGTTATAAAATACATATTAATTAAATAATTACAACTAAAAATAAAACTTAAAAAGTATACTCTACCAATATTTAGAAAAATTTCTTAGCTCCCACATAAAAATGAACATTGTATTTACTCATCTGTTCTTCCTAAAATCTCTTTTGTTCTCCCTTCTTCAAGATTCTAGGAGAACCCCGGATTTTATACTTCTGTAAGTATTACTGTGTGAGGTCAAACCATTTCTAAGTAACTGTAATCTCCAATTTGATTCCTCATAATCAGTATCATACTTTTACTGAATGCTTACTTGACATAGTAGAATGTGCTAGGGGTTTCTTATACTATAATTTGTCTAAAACATAGTCTCTGTCCTTAAGGGACTTGTCATTAAGGTAGGGATATCTGCAAAGTGAACACAGATGTATGCATAAACACACATGCACGTGTATGTGCACACACACTCACACATGTACACAAAGTATCAGTCCAAAATAGTGGTATAAGAAGCAAGTTCTTTAGAAGTGTGGAGCAGAGTGCATGGTCCTGACGGTAAAATTCCTTGGGAAAGCCTCTTGGGAAAAAATAGGACTAGTTCTGTAAGGAAAGGTAGAATTTAGGTAAGAGAGTAGAGGGGAACCAGAAAAGGGAAAGGGCAGAAATTCAAATAGTGTGAGGGAAATAAATGCATTAATTTGGAAAAAGGCCTTTATTCAGGACACTGAATAAAGCGAAAACTGGAGTGGAAGAAAAGGGTTAAAATATGGAGTATGGAATATAAATGATAATTTGGCATCTCTTGTTCTCCACAATTTGTAAGAAGCACCAGACCATATCTATTTCACTCTTCTAATGCTTCAAAAAACATCATCTCCACCAACCTCAGGTATATACTCATATTCTACTATGTAGAATTTTACTATAATGGAATTGAATTAAAAGACTAATCAAAAAAAGCACCAGTGTTTTCTCCTGAATCTAATGATATTTAGGTTCTTAGATTCCTCAAGTAAAGTGCTGAATTCTTCATCTTCCCTTTTGAACCTGCTTCTTGGGTCCTCTATTTCTTTTTGCAGACTTTTAAAGTGGCTATGAATTTTCCCAATTTTCCTCTTTGTCCCTAGCATTCAATGGGTTGTCTTGTTCTGGTATTTCTTTTCACAGCACTTCTTATATGGATTCTTTGCTCTCCACTCCTAGTCTTGTACTTGCGTTAGATATTACATACTGCCAGAATTAATTTTCTGCTTCCAGTCTCTCCCAATTTCAGAATATCCTCCTATACATGAGTTTCATTAAGTCATGGTTCCTTCAGTACACTTTTAGATTACCCTTCCTAATGTATAGCTCTGATCATGTCAAACTCAAGCTGATAACAGTAACAAGCTGTATATTGACTGAAACAAACACCATAGCTTGATATTTAAGTTACTCAGCAGTCTGGTCCCACTTCCTATATTCTAAATTCTATATTCCCTTATGTATTCTAAATTCCTGTCAAAACTAATACTCAATGTTTTCAAGATACACATGATAAGTCCCTGATTCTGGGTTGCTGTTGTTCTATTTGGGTTGTTCATTGCCTAAAACTTCAGATAACATTTTCTTATCTCAAGAATCCTTTATCCCACTGATTCAGTAATGTGCTACCTATAATAAGTCCTTGTGTCATATTGTTTCACTTTTTATTTTTAGAGACAGATAGAGTCTCACTCTGTGGTGCAGGCTGGAGTTCCATGGCATGATCAGAGCTCACTGTAACCTCGAACTCCCTAGGCTCAAGCTATCCTCCTGACTGAGCCTCCTGAGTAGCTACGACTATATATAGACACACATCACAACCAACTAATTTTTCAAATTATTTTTGTAGATACAGGGTCTCACTATGTTGTCCAGTCTGGTCTTGAACTCCTGGCCTCAAGCAATCCTCCCACCCTGCCCTCCCAAAATGCTGGGATTACTGGCATAAGCCACTGTGCCTGGTCTCATGTTGTTTCAGTTTTATGGATCTGCTTACTTTATGAATTATAAGAGGAGAATGAAGGAGAATAAAATGGATTGTCAATGAAACTAACCACAAACTTACAGAGTGCCTTGAAACAAGTATTAAAATGCAAAATACAAAAATATTTTCATATTGTTTATAGACTCATTTTTAGTAACAGTGAGGTATTACAAGAAGTAATATAAATTGCTACCTATTTACACAGCACTATGGGAGACACAAGGAGCAATTATTATGTTCCAGGCACTCATTTCATTTGCAAGAATCTTATGAAGTAAGAAGCATTATATTATTACTTACCTCATTTTCAGCTGAGAAAGCTGAGGAAAGAAATGTTAAGTAACTTGCTCAATCCCACTTGGCTATTAACTATTGAATCTGGAATTGGAACCCTGACAATCTGGCATTACAACCTATGCTCTGATACCACTAGGCCCTACTTCCTCTTGTTTACAATTGCATCAGCATAACTGCCCCCCTCTAAAACAACAAGTAACGTGACTTCATTTCAGGAGATATAACTATGCTATGTAAATGTCTTATAAAAATTACTTCACTTCTGTTTAATTTCCAAAGTATTTTGAAATGCATTCAATTATATACAACCAAATTTTGATTGAGAGAATTAGATAAATATTTCTACCTTTGCCTAATAAAATACATAACATGGTTTAAGTACAAGCATCTTAAAACTTTATAAAGGTGAAGATAGAGAATACTGAAATATTCCATAAATATTTGACATCTGTTATGCAAAAGCTAATGACAGCAGCGGAGACAGATTTAAGAATGAATATTGACTCAATATTTTGCAAGATAATTAAAATTTTGATTATAATTGATACAATTTAGAAAAAGGGAAAATTTACACTCCTTTTAATTTTTATTTTTTCTGAAATCTATTTTCAACAAGCCAAGACAAATTTTCCTTTTATCTGTGGAAAATAAACCATAAGTATTTTTCACATGCACTAATTCATATAAGCATAAAATGTGTTATATATTAACTATGAACATTTTAACTTTATAAAGACGTAGCAGCAATATACTGGACATTATATGTATAATTTTTAGATGTTATCTAATACATACTAATATTTCTCTGAAATATTTCATTAACTTTAATAATAAAATGAAAAGTCTGAAGTAGCAATTGCCAAATGAAAAACAAAACCCATCTAACAATGCTACAATTTAGCCCAATTACTATTTCAGGTTCTAAAATATAATGTTTAATAAACTATTTCATTAATCATTTTTTTACTTTAATATTTTTAGCACCACACGATTACATTTAAAAAATAAGTCTTTACATATCCTCTATAGGTAGTTTATAACAACCACTATATACTGCCTATGAGCACAGGGAGTTGCACCAACAGCTTAAACACTTTTATTAGGAACGTCTTTTATTTCTCTGAAATAGGTCTTTTTTTTTAAAGCGGAAAACAGGATCTAACTCTTGTTTGCTCTTTAAAGTTTTATTGTTTTAGCATTTTATACAGGGAGTGAGCATTAGCATACTCAGGAGAACTGCTGAAAGTAAAAGGCCGCAAGCTACCCACTGCATGGCTGATAGGATAAAGCGGGGATATAAAAACTTTTGTCTGATTGCTCACTTTCCTTGTTTTAGAGTACTGCTACTCTCAAGAGCATATATTCATGTTCTTTCTACTTCGAGTTTTATTACTTCTTTTGTATTATTTAATACATCTAAAGACACTTCCAAAAGACAAATTTTTCCATTTTGAAGAAGTAATGGTTTGGAACCTGATAAAACACATTAATGTTCACAGTGTGTTTTTTGCAAAGGTGATAGAGTAAAAGTGCTATAAAGCAATTAGGCATATGATCTTAAAGACATTAATATGTCAAACAGAATAAAATGTTTAAAAAGACAACAAATATAATACCCTGTGAAAGGTCAAGTGAAAATGGGTACATATAAAGAGCATATTTCTCTTTCAGACCTTTTACTAGATATTGAATGGAAAAATAAAGGAAGACAATATAAAAATGAGAGAAAGGACTAATCTAACCTCAGTAACTTGTAATTAGAAGTATGTGACGTTTAATTCTAGGAAGTACAGACATAAGTTGCAACTCAACCTGACAGCTAAATGGTGCACACCCTTCATTATTCAGATTCAAATTTTTTTTCCTCTGAATTCTCAGTTCTACCAGGGTCAATACATTTTAGTAAACAAGACACTAATATGCTTGACACTACTGAACAAAGCCAGGCATTTTTTAAAGTGTCATACACATTTCTGAAATCCACAATACATCAATTTTTAATACTTCTACTCTCTCAGCTCCATTAAAAAGATGGTAGGGGAAAGATTTTAGAGTAATTAATGATATAGTTAGCTGCTAAATATTAATAGGAATCATAGTCTTGCATAAAATATAACATATAAACCTTGCCAATACAGACGCACCAGTAATTAAAGTTGAATATATAATTACACTGATTTATAAGACAGGCAAAAAGTTACACTTTACTAGCTTCTATGTAAACTGTGGGTAACAGTTAAACTTTCCATTTTACGGTTTATAAAAATGGGCAATATCTTGACTACAGTTCATAAATAGTTTAGAGACCTGTAATAGTAGTAAAAATTATAACAACTTATTCCATCATGAATATTCTTATTGCACCATACAAACCAAACTGTGATAACGACCCATAAGATGTAGATTCATCTTAGACACTGCTTTACGCCCAAGAGAACGTTAGTAGTACTAAGAATCTGTAGAGGACTGCTGGAACAATAATTACAGGGTATTTGAGATAATCTAAAAAAGTATTAAAACCGATTTTGATCAACTTTGTCATATTATGAACATGGTATAATTTAACTCCACTTAAATTTGTATTTTTAACTGATACAACAGTAAAAACTTCAGAAAAAATACTAAATTTAAGAAGCATATTAATATAGATTCTTCCCTTTAGAGAGTCTGTTAACCACACTCACATGTGCGGCTGAGGCGAGCAGCCCGGACTACTGTTTCCGTTGCTGTCAATGTGATCCAGAGAACCATTGAGGTCTTCGTGGACAGCCTGCAGTAGGCCACTGGATGCATTATTGATCAGTCCAGGATTACTTAGCAAAGGTAAACTGCTCTCTGCCAAGGCAGCCTAGTGAAATGAAGAGTGTGTAAAACAACTTTCAAAATGGCATTTAAAATAATTTTAAAAACATGTATCTTCTTTTAATGGGTTCAAATAATGAAACAGATATTTCAGAAGGATTAAAAGAAAATTTATTGAAAAAAAAATTCCTAACTGGCTACTTGTGGCAGAGATGCAAGGAAATTAAGTGTGATGCAAACATACAAACAACAGTCCTTGCAGCAAACTTTCTCACTCATGTTTCAACCTTTGGCATAATGAAATGTTAAATCCACACATGTAATGAAATACTCCAGTTTAATAGAAGCAGTTGCTCTGCTTTTTTAAAAATGACCAGAACTTAACTCAAAATAAAGAAGTCCTGACATTTGCCTCCTCTGCATAAAAATTATATATTATAATTAAACTTTAAAGTTTTTGCCACAAGCACCATGTTCCCCAACACTATGATGTGAAATCATTTATGACAGCCTGGATAAATATTAATGCATAGCCACATGCATTTGCAAAAGCTTCTATCAATCTAGCATTTGCAGAAAAACCGAATGTTCCAGATTTTGCCACAGGGTGTCCTTCTTGCTTCTTCACATCAAAAGTAGCTTGAATTAGAACCATTGCTGTCTATAGTACTAGGTACTACAACTTGGATGATAAACCAACTATTAAGAACAATCACAATGTCACCTAAATACAAAGACATGCCAAAAAAAAAAAAAAAAAAAAAAAAAGCCCCAAACATTCAAATACAACAAAACTGGAAAAGTACATTTAATGATATTACCTGCAAACTGGCATTAAGAGCTGCTCCATAGCCTAAACTGGTAGGTATATTTTTTACTAAGGTTGGACTTCTGGAAAAAAAAAAAAGATGATTTATATGTCAAAATATAAAATATGTGGATATCAAAAGTTTCAGCTATAAAGGTATGTTCTGGCTTGTCTCACACTAATAGTCCATACTGGATGTATCTAAGGCCACAAAAATAAGGTAATAGAGTTCAAATATATAACTCTTTACATAATACAGATTAACTTGATCCAGGAATATAAGAAATGAAACTTTAGACTATGGTGTGCAGGCAAAGTGAGACATGACCTTGAGGATCTTTAAACCTGTTTCTAGCTGTGTGAAGGTTTCATTTGCAAGAAGAACAACATTCATATAAAAATTTTAAAATGTAAATATACAACACAATTACCAATTTGATGCAATCAGGAAATAATTAATGGTTAATTTCTAGAACACCATGAATTAACATAACAAATTACCATAGTTAATTAAATGACAACATAATAGATTAACTATTTCTTGAATGCAGAAATTAGCACATACTTGACTACAGAAATCAAAACTCAAGGGCCAATAGTAGATAAAATACATTAAAGTCATCTCTTCATAGTAGGCAGGAGAAGTTTGCGGGAGTAAGTAAATTCTACATGGAGTTAATTAAGCACAAAATGTGTTTTATTATATTTCAGACTTAAGTTTGGCAGTCTTGTTCTCTATAAAACAAACAAAATTCAAACTTCCCAGCCAGTAATTTTCTCATACTAGGATATCTTGGTCATCTTAACAGCACTGTATAGAAAACCATCACAGTTGGAGTAAAAGCAAGGTAGGTCCAAATGATAAAGTTTGTCTT
>NC_133408.1:154210000-154212500 GCF_049350105.2 Macaca mulatta | reverse complement strand
GATAATATTCACTTTACTTTCTTTTAGTTCCAGCTGAGTAGCCATGGCCCTCACTCCCGTGGCAGCTTCAGTCTGTATGATGAGGTATGATGTGTACAAAAGGCGCAGACCAAGACAAAACCTACAGCCTCCATTTGTTGCACAAGCCAAACAGACATTTTTCAAACTAATTAGCCAATAATATGCAAGAGAAAAAGTAATATCGTGCGACTAACAAAGGTGTTGATGATTGAGTGCTCACACTGTAATTAGTGTGTCAGGCCCTCGTTTCTCTGCCAAGCCTCAGCTATTAATTGCACCAAATTAGAAAACTATATCAGAGGCAAAATTATTCTTTCACTTGTCATTTTGAGAGAGGGAATTCATTCCATTCAAGAGGCAGGTTAAAAAGAGGGGAAGCAGATACTAATCTGCTTATGTCATGTAAATAAATGTTCCTTGTGCTATCTGTAAGGAACTGTGCTAAGCATCTGAAAACTGCTGGAAAAGTAGTTACCTTCCAAGTTGCTGCATTACGCCTGAAGTAAGCAAATGTCCGTGTAAACCAGCTGTAAATTTCATTAAGTGTTAACTGCCTGTCAGATGACTCCATGATAGCCTGAAATGAGACAAGATACATAGTGACATAAAATAATGGTTTACTAACTAGACTAGATGACACTTTCTCATCCAAGCCTTACTTTAAGCATTAATGAATTTTAATTTAATCAGGCAAAGTTAATTTTCCTTCTACTTACCTGCCTTATGAGAGTTGCATAAGTAAATGGAGGTCTGACATCTGCATTTTTATAAAATTCGTAGTTTGGGGCAATTTCTATAAAAATAAAAACTAGGTGTTAATTCTGCTAATAATTCACATTATATATAATTGATTTTTCATATTTCCTCTAGTATTGGTAAAGTGATTCAGTGAGAAAGCCACTGACTAGTGAAAGCACAAAGCATGACAGTGGAATTGAATTATATGGAAAAGGCCATTTCTGACGTGAAGTGCAAATGAAGCATCCCCTAGTTGTTCGTGGTACTTCAGGAACTGCATGACCAGCTGGCCTGAGCATTTTTTTCCAATAGCCAGGTCTTCTTTAAAGCGGGTAGTTTAGGCATATTCTTACATGGACTTTTGCCCCCCTGCCATAATCTTTGCTTCTCTCATCTAAAACGTCTTAAAGTACACCGGGCTCATCTCTCTGCATCTGTGGCCATCTAACAAAGGAAACACAAAACCCTCACCAAGCACCCATGTTGAAAATGACTTCACTTTTTGTAAAGAGGGGGCTCTGGGCTAATAATGGTTACAATGTGTGACTGTGATTATCCAGATGCCCCAGGGATGGCAGGTGGGGGAGAAGGGAGAAGGGAAAAGGGTAAGAGAGGGAAAGAAGGTAAATTTTTGTTTCATGCAAATGCAAACTTTGCCTCTCACAATGCTTCTTAAGCAAAGTACCATATAGGCATTAGGAGCTGTGGCAGGATTTCATTTAGGTAGCACCTTGATACAGACTGATTCATGTAAACCTCGAACTGTCTTGCATAAAGCAACGGTGTTTCGTACATGTCCTTTAAAATGGCTCTTCTCTACAGCATTACTCACAGATGCTGGATTGCTAGTCTTCCCTCAGAGATCAAAGGATCTCATTGAATTGAGGTGATAATATGGGCTATCCTGACATCTCTCAGTGTCTCTAATGGGGAGAGCTTTCTTTCCTGAACAACCATTCAGAACAATTCATCATGATGTGCTTAGGGAATCGCCCCTATTCCCATTTACCAGGAATAAAACAATTATCACTCCATAAATCATGACATGAGTTTCCATGTGCTCTGGAATGGCTCATGTACAGTTGATTCAGCTACAGTTTTCCTCTCCCAAAGTAAAAGCGCTCTACTGAGCATTCATATCCTACCTGATGACATGGGAATGTTGTATTTGTCTGAATGTCGCCTTCGTATGGCTCCCACATTGGGCACACTGGCTGGGGTGATTACTGAGGGTCCCTGGGTAATCGGGGTGACTGGGGCCGTTGGTGTGGTAGGGGTTTGAGGTAAGCTCTGTGGGGATGTCTCCAACATATTCTTCGACATGGTGACACTAGACACCAGATTTAGCTGCAAAGGCCCAAGAGAAGGGCAGGAAAAAGGTAGAGACAAGAGAAAAAGACTTAAAAAGGTTTGACAAATGAGAGTGGATTCACTTCTACAGCTGTGTTGCCACTAATAAGCTGCAAAAGGAAGCAGCCAATCTCAACTAATTACAGGATGAAATTGTATCATAAGAACTCTAATTAGAGGATGCTGTTAGAGGTTATCTAATAATCTACTGCAATGTTACTTAGGACTAACTCCTTCTTGTCCTACCAGACTTCAGCGAAAGTCTATTTCCTTAAATAAAAGCCAGTTGCTGATTATTGACTGCCCCTGTTGTTAAACAGGTCTAGCCCCCAGTGAAGCAACAACAACAGCAATAATGAAGGATGCAATGTTTTCAACCAATAGGACTTAA
>NC_133408.1:154185000-154207500 GCF_049350105.2 Macaca mulatta | reverse complement strand
TACATACAGGATCAAAAAGATTCTCAAAAGTTTATTTTTTAATTAAAAACTCAGACATTTTAGAGTTTAAAAAGTAGTATGTCAGATTTAAAAAGATACATGTCTTTTTTCTTCCTATAAAAATGTTTTTATAGTACTCTACCTTTAAATATAGTACAAATGAAAAGCTCTAGTATCATAGCAGAAATAGCTTAGCAGAGTTTAAATATAATCTCTACCAAAAAAGTAAATTTTGAATATTAATTGATAAGCGATATCGAGACATTAAGAGAAAATTAGACAATATAGTCATCTTCTGTCTCCTCCACAACTACAAAGCCAAGTGTTCTTTTTTTACCTAAAGAAATAGAGGGAAAGGCAAGACTGGCAATCATTAATCATCAGGCTATACAGGGGCCTTATTAAAAAGTATCCCACAAACTTTCATTAAACTAGAGTTACCCAGTTGATGACTCTAAGTTTCTGTGCAAACATCAGCTGAGTGAGATGAAGTATATTCTTTTCAACAGTGTGTGTATCTGACTGCATTATTAGGTTGAGCTTAAATCTCATATATTTTTGAGGGAAACTAGTCTTAATTTTCTATAATCACCCATTTCGTTTTGTGATAAGCTCTCTAAATTAACATTATGTATAATGTACAATAAAACATATCAATATGTGAAATACATCTTAACTGAAATAACCAAAGAAATAGGACAAAATTGGCTATAAAAATACTAGGACCTTTATGACAAAATACTTGATAAAAACCTATTTATATGTATCTTATGATTGATCTGCCTTCTTCAGCACACCACATACAGTTCTATTTGTGATTTGTACTGTTACTACTTTTCAGGTTGCTCAAAGAGGGTTTCCTTTTAATATCTGTAAACCTATCACAGAAAGAAATTCTCTCTGGCTTCAGCCCCAAGGCAGTGATTTGTGCACTGATAGGTGTACTTTGTTTAGTGTCACCCATGGTGTAGATTGGATAGATTTTGTAAAAGATAGCATTACTTTAAAAGAAACATACAATTTGACAAGCGATTACATTTTACTTTCATTTTATTGCCGTATTTTTCATCACACTCATTGTTTTCTAACTGTCACTAAATTGTTCATTTTCTTAGTCTGTTACATTGGTAGAGCTATTTACTGTTTATAAAGCAATATGCACTTACAGGTTTGGGAGATGGTTTGGGCTCTGAGGGTCGCATGTGCAAGTGGGTCATCATTGCTTGAAGACGTTCGCGTTCTTTAGAAAGCTGTTAAGAAAGAGTGAGATCAGAAGCATTTTAGAAATGACTGATACAGCTATTTTATTGCAGTGATACATCTTATCATTGAGCTTGCCTCAGAATAATGATTCCTGCATGTAAAAGTCTGTGTCAGGACGAACTTATCTGGGAGGAAATGCAACTTTAGCTATGTAGGGGGAAAAACTTTTATAGCTTTTCTTATGTTAAAAGGTCAGAGAAAACAAATAACACTTCATCTTTTTGTCAATAAGAGAATTGAGGTCACAGTTGCCTCGACAGTAACAAGTTACTGAAACCATAAATTAGAAGGCCCATGGTGTCTCTTTAAAGTCCTGTGGACACTGTTAGCAATGGACTAGTGCCAACAGCTGTGAAGGGGTGAAGGGTTCTCAAAGCGAAGTGCCTGCCAGGATTGTCTACACACTTCATGCATTCCCACTGAGGTCCAGTTAGTGCCCCCTGCAATCTGCCATCATCAATCTAATTCAATAGAGTGACAGAGACCAGGCAGTGTGAAACGCTGAACTCTGCCACGGAGTCGGCATCTACACTTGCACTGGGTCTCATTACAACTGACGGACCTTACTTTTCCATCAGTCAGACACAGCAGAAGGAAAAAAAAAGAGGCATAATTGGTCGCACTGAAGACTGTATCATCAGCTGAACTCTTATGTTTTGGTCTACCTTTAATAAATGGTAAACAGGTTTATAAAAAGCTTTTTAAACTTTAACAGTGATGGTGCTTTTTATGTTCTTGATTATTTTACAAGTCAAAACAAAATATTTTTAGTAACTGAAAAAAGCAATGACATGATGAATTTGAAACAAGATGTAATAAAATATGAAGAAAAATCGTACCTTTAAATGAAACAAAGTATTAGTCTTATTGAGAAAAGATCATCTTTAAGATAAAATATTAGACAAAACCTTAAAGGCTTAGTAAAACATAACAAGAGTCAGACTTTGGGTGATGTAATTGCTTTCTGATTAGTTCTATGAATTCTGTTTACTTCTGGCCAAATTCTGTTTCAACATTAATAGAATTTTTTATAACTTAAAACAGCATTTGAAACAACATGCGTATTATCATTTGTGATATAAATTATCTGCCTTTAATCTAGCTAAAGAAAACTATAAAGATTTTTTGCAAGTTCTTTAAAATTACACTACAAAAAAGAAAAGAAAAGGTTATCTTTCAGGGTGTTAGTTATATTACAGGCATGATATTGTAAAGACTGGCTGTTGGCCATAATATAAAATCTCGTGGAAAAAAATCAAGGTTAGCTCATGTAAAAACTGTCTCTGTTATAAAATCATAACTAATTGGGAGTTTGGTCTAACCTACATTGGGAAAATCTTAGGTCTGATTACTTTGGGATATTCAAATGCACATGATGTGGTCTAAAAGTTATAAAAATATAAGTGAAAAGTACATTAAACTACAGCAATCCTTTCTGGGTTATCAGTAATTGCCACTCTTTAAAACAATCTAAAATTCCATTATCTCCATTAGTTATTGTATGGCTAAGACAATAAGATGCAGCCTGAAAGACCCAGAATCTGCTCAGTACTCAAGGTGACATACCAGAATTCTGAGAAGAGTCCATTAAGTGAGCATTTGACAAACCTGTATTTCTAACTGTTGCACCACCTGCATTTGCACTCGACACTGAGCGGTGCTTCGGTCATCCAATGCGTGTTCATTGTTAAGGTGCCTAAACAAACAGAAGACACAAAACAGAATGTAAAGTGATGTCGATCTCAGTGGCATAGGCTACATTTAAAAAGCATTACTCTGAAGTCAGATGTTTCTCTGTGCACTGGGAAAACAGAAAGCCTTGAAACCATACAGAAAAAAGTTAAAGCTGCTTACGTGTTGTGTGAAATTATTTATGTAATGTAAAGAGACTCTTCGAATGGCAGAAAATGTCACTGTCTCTAAGCTTACCTGTTACTACAAAAAATATTTCCCCAGACCATTTACAGAGTTATAGTAGAAGTCATATTATTTATGCCATTTTTTTTAAAAAAAGAACAGCTTACAAATCTATGAAGCAAAAGCAATTCTGAACAGAACAAAGGCAATTTTCTATTTCATTTCTGTTAGAACAGTTTGTTGTTTCTACGATGTATTTTAGTGAGCAATGTTTTATTTCATTGGGATGCGGTATGAATTAGGTAAAGATGGCAAATTATCATCCCGTGGAAACATCAATATTTATGAAGAACGATGATTTGCTGTTAGTAATAAAGAAACTTCATTGAAGATTCTCATCATTAGAATAATAAGATTGACATTTCATGTCCAGTGTCCTAACTAGGAGACATTTATCCTAATATTATTTTTTAAATAGTGAAAAATAAATCATTCCAATGATCTTACTCTAACCTTGAATATGCATTAGTCTACCCTGAATGTGCATTAGTCTACCATTATTATTTCTATACAATGTTTAAAGAGATCTCTTTAATGAGTGGTATGTTAATACGCCAAAAGTAATTTAGTAAAGCAGAATCTCCAATGAACATGAAAACATTTAATAATATATACTCTTTAATTTGTAATATATAATGTCTTTGATGCCTCCTAAAATTAAAGAAAGTAATCTTCAAGTAATTTAATATCCGTTGGTGTATCTACTTCACCAATGGGCAAACTAAGGCAACAATTTTAGAGATGTTCTCATCATTGCATATGAGTGAAATGGCATATTGAAAAGAAATTCACAAAATTAAATAATAATTTACATATTTACCCACATGGGCTCAAGTATCATTTAGAATGATATAATAGTCTAAGAAGTTTATAATAGCTCTGGGTGTACTAAATTCAACAAATATATTTTTGTATCCATTCAAATTATTTACTTTTATTTTTTGAAGATCATAACGAGGGAGAAAAAATACAGACACATATATGTAAAACATATGAAGAGTAATTAAAGTCGTGTTGCTGAAAAAAACTAATTTTATTATAAACAAAAGATTTGTTTATAGACCTAGGTTCAACAATCAGAAACCTTTGTTTTGCCTATACCTTGATAAGTTAAACCAGTTTGTTTTAATACTTCCTTATTGATCATAACAACAAAACCTCCATGTATCTTGTCACAATGTCAGTCTTGGTTGAAGAGAAATTGTGGACTAAAATAGCAAGGTGGATAAGGTCAAGCTGCAGGAGTGTGGCTGGAGTGCAGGGGAGGGACTTCCACTGTACCTGTCTGCTCTCTAAGCTCAGTTCAGGTTTGTTCTGCTATGAACCTGTGAGGAGGAGTAACATTCACTCATGCTCTCTGGGAAGGAGGTATGGAATGTCAGAGTAAACCAGAGGTTAGTTAACAGAAAAAGTGTCACTAATTCCTAAATAACAAGACAACATTTAAAAATTGTTTTTCAGGGTTTTTTCCTCCAAAATTTAAATGAACAGTAAGACAATTTTCTACCAGCATAACACAGTTGTGTGTTGAATTCTTAAGGCTTCATATTGCTGTGTTTCTGTAAGATTTATTTATTTTTTTTACCATGAACTCTTGGGGAACACAAACATATTTATTCCATATCAAAAAAAAAGATGCATATTTTCAAAAATGCTTCAGTTATACACTGAGATTAGGGTGTAAATGCAGGAAGCAAGATAAGTAGAATATACAGGTCTGCAATAAAAGGCACAGTCAGTATAACATTTATTTTCGTGCGAAATCACTTTTTAAAATGATTTTTTACATTTGTTTACTGCTTAGTGATAATCATGATCTTATATTTAAAGAACTAAAAAAAGTACAAAATGTTTGCATTATACACTTGGGTCTTAGAGACCTATTCAATTTATCTATGCAGCTTTTATTAGAATAGAGACTGTAGACTACAATAATAGTCAATGAGGTTTTGTCTTGATTGAATTTTTCAGTGGAACACAAAAGAACCTTGCCATTAAAATAGTCCTTTATTCTCCTGTATGAAGGCGAAAGGTTTTTAAAGTGTTGTGATGTTCAGTAATGAGCCTCTATCTAAATTATCATTGGTGACAAACTCACAAAGCACTTTTCGAGGACACATAGTTATGAAATGCCAGAGCTGCCACTTTCTTTCCTGTAATTATAGGCTAGCTTGCAGCCCTTCAATGATCATTTATAGAACAGCCTCCAGTGGATTACTGAGAACTTGAAAAACACATACATACCTCTGCCACATCTCCCTTCTCCTTTCCTCGCTATTGTTTACCAGTGATATGTAAAAGAATAGTGCCTATTCATTCCCTCTACTTAATTATGCCAATCAAAGTACAGAAATAGTGTCAGATATAAATACAATGCAATAAGACTAAATAAATAGGCTACGTATTAACATTAAATTATGAATTTATATATTTATGACTATTTTGTGCCCAAATTATTCTCTTTTATGTTTTTATAACTATCTCAGGTACTACATATTACTGTTAAAAAATTCTCTATGATTTATAAATCAAGAATGAGATAATACTGAAAAATGAGAGGATTGGTGGATTTTCTCAGTCAGTGCCTAATTGCTGTTTCAAAATGCATATGCAAAGGGACATTTCATTAATCATTTAATCATGTCCCTTGCAGGAAGTTGGAACTAATGTTGCAAATACCCTTTTCATATGAATGCTCCATAATACTATCTTATGCATTTGATATATTGCCTATGTCATAAATTACGACTGCTTCAAAAGGACCAAGTGGGGTTGTTATCCCTGAAGATGCTTGTTACAAAACCTTTATTAAGTTTCTTTTTTTACTTATTGGTAGTTCTATTTCACAGCTTCATACAAGGCAACAATAATACTCTTTCTGATGCCAAAGGTCTGTAAATTACCCATGCAATCACTAACACCATTTCACAGGCCTGTTCTACTTCTACTGGTCTGCTAACAAGGCGATTACACACAAATTACTGAATGCCTATGAAATATTTAAATGCATTCTACTCTACTATGCATTAATAAGAGCAAAGCAAGCTCTGGAATTCTGGTTAGCTCCAGTCCCTAATGTCCCCTAATGAGCCTCTTACCGAGACTGCAGTTCAAACAGAGAGGTGAAGAAAAAATGCAAAGGGTGCCTTCAGAAAGGCAGCACTGAACAAACATTGTGTGAGCCAGTTCTAATTTATGGGTCACTTTATAGGTATATTGATTTTTGTTTTCAAAATGGAATAAATGATGTGGTCGACTGACGTCCTTTCAAAACTGCATTGAATCTGTGCTAGGCAGGTAGTATAAACTAGAAAAAACATAAATAAGCAGTCAACTTCTTTCTAAAAACAATTAAGCAAGCACTTCAGGAAGACAAAAAGTAGGAAAGGATCCTTCCAATTTATTTAATGCATAATTCTCTTTAATGAAGGTTTTATAGATTATGAATGTATGTGGTAACTTCAATTATATACAATCCAGATTAGTGATTCAATTTTAACCTTTGGATTCTTCAAATTCATTTAAAGTTGTAACATTTTATAAGCTAAAAAGGGATCAGATTTAAATCCAAGTATGTCAAAGACTGTTTTAACAAAATGTTTCACTTGCATATCACTGGTGTTTGATTTATTTTGCATCAAGCTTTTTATGTTTAAACACTGACAGGAGTTTAAATACAAAATGTTAGCTGTCACTATTCATTTAGTTGATTATGTGAGATGCCTTAGTTTTGAGAGATGAGGGCACTGTCACCAAAAGAAACAACATTCTGACAAGTTCAAAGAATGCCTTCTTGAGGTCATAATTTTGTAGCCATGCTGCCTAGTCAAAGACAAAGAAATAGACAATACACATTAAGTAAGAGCATAATTTTTAGAGTAGTCAGCTGCAATAAAAAAGACAACAAATTTCTATTAAATAAACTATGTTTCCACTATGTTTTCTATTGGTCTTCATATAGTATCAAGCCTTAAAAATTTAATCTGTAATAAATTTAACTCATTTACACCCATCTACTAATTAATCTTTAATACATTAATATCTTTATAGACACTAGCCATCCTGCCTTTCTTAGAGGAGAGTATTTCCACCTTTGTATCTTAGACGATGTTTTGTGTGCTGGCATCTATGCATGCAGGTTCAAGAACACTTGTCTGCTAAATGGAATGTTATATTGTAAACCTTTTGGCTTAAGCTCTAAAATCAATCCATCTATATTCAAGCTGACTTAGTTCCAATGGAATGATAATTAATTTTGCAGACAAACTACTCTAAAGTTTTGTCAGATGTTATTACACTTTGACATTTATAAGACAGTAATGAAGAACTAGTATTAAATGCTTTTAGTGATCTAGTGAGATACTCAATTAGTGGTCAGGAAAAATGGTTAGCTTCTGTCAACACCTACTTTACAGTAAAACTCAAAAATTTTCCTAAACACTTTTTATCCTGGATTTCCTTCATCATTTTGTGTTTTCTGCTTTCATCTTGCTGTTACAAATAACTACTTCTAACTTAGTCTGAATTTTTTTTATCCAATTGAAAAGAGTGCCTCAATTAAAGAATATATAAAAATTAAAGAATATATAAGAATAAGAATACATAACACATAAATATATAAAATACATAAATATATATAATATACAGGTACATATATATGTGTTATACATAAGCAACTGTCCTTTATAATGGCTTTTCATTTGGTGCAAGATAAACATAGAGGGATTCCACTAGTTTGTTTTGAGATGTAATGTGAAAAAAAGAATTGGGGACTCAATATATTTTCTACCTTTCTTTTTAATTTGATATATGTCAGCTAAATAGTAAAAATGAATGGTTTCCTTTCATTTCAAACAAAAGGATAAGCTATCTGATATCAAATTAAAGCTGAAGCTGTAAAATTTATTTCTACTGCATATTAGAACTAAAAATGTCACAATTATATTTTCCTAAAAAACTTTTATAATAAACACTGGATACAAAATTTTGGGAGAACAGATACACGAAAAAATGAGAACTAAAAACCTTTCACAGCACTTTAATTTACCTATCATTTGCCTCCCCAAATCCTCAGTTTTCTCCATTATTACAAAGGAAAACAAAGTCATCTGAGAAAATCTGTGTAACTGGTGATGCTTTCCTTCTTCATTTTCACTTCCCACACAGATGCTAAGTAAACCTTTTTTGAATAACTGAAGTTTATTCATTTAGTGATATTATTTTCTTTCTTTTCAAATTTCTAACACATTTTAAAGAAGACAATGCCTCTATGGAAAGTATATCTAATCGATATTTCACTTCGGTTCAGTATACTTACATTAGCTCTATTAACAGAATTTATCACAGATCTTTGACTTAGTGAATCTAAAGCATATGAAAACAAAAAATGGACTAAAAAAGGCCTTAAAACCTCCTGTCATTAGTTCTGTCATCCCTATAAAGTTAATGGGTTGGAAAAATGGTCAGTCTTTGGAACCAAAGTTGATATTTAATTGAAAGGAAATGCTTTTTTAATTGTAATTTCTTTGTTTTTGGGTTTTTTTTTTTTAAACACTGGCATGAATATGAAAGAAGACTAAGGTAAAATGAGGGTTCATATTCATCTGATTGTTAGTAATAAACACATAAATATTTGAGAAAAATTAAATGCTCCTTTCAATTTGCTATAAACAAAATCATACTGAAGGAAAATACGTATTTTTTCCCTAAAGATTTATTTTGAATTTTGTCAGAAAGAACAATTTGGAGCAATAAAATGCATGGTGAGTGGGTTAGTCCTATGGCATAATTTACCATTCTTAAAAAAACAGTAACAATAGTCCTTTACCTAATTTCAATGACAAGGAATAATATATTGATAAGGACAAATGTATTCACATGAGGAAATGGAAAATCATCTGTTAAAACAACATCCCTATGTTCTTTCTTTGCTTTAACTTTATTATTATTATTATTATTTTAGAGAAGAAAACTTCAGCAAAGTTACCTAACATTTGTTAATGGTCTCTTTGCTTATAATCAGTTTCATACTCAAATAAACGGCAGCTCACAACTGTTTTGATAAAAGAAAAGCGTAAATTTTCATTTAAGGCCATTTACAAAGAGCCATAGTGGTATATGAAGCAAATTTTTTCTTAATTAGTTAGAAATGATAAAAGGTTAAAAAAATCTTTGTGGAAGTCTTACTGTAATTCATTTTTAAAGTTATTGTGATGCCAAGTACTTGTGCCTGGTTGTTAAGGTGCTTTTGCTCTATACCCTGTAGTCAGTCTTCCATTTGTAAACACATCTTTTTGATGTTTCTGCCAACATCCTGGCAACAAAGCAGTGCAATTTCAAATGAGCTAATTAACTTAATTGTTGATGAAGCATGAAACAGTTCACTCACCCTGTTAGCTGCACCATGACAACATAAGAGTCTCAGCCTGTGAAGTTACTCATCTCCATAAGCCTATCTGTAGCTCTCTGTTTAGATCTCTTGTACACCAGAATTGTGTAAGGAAAACATTTCATGAAAGATGAATCTTTTCACTTGAAAAAGAACTCCTTAAGATTTTTTTTTAATAAAATACTGTATTACAAATTAAGAATATACAAAGTGTTGGTTTTAAGCTAGAGAAGCCATGTAATCTGTTATACAAAGATATAGCCATGTGTGTTTCTTGATGTTTCTAAGGGCAAAAAGTAACAATGTAAATGAAATGTAGTTATTTCTTTAAAGTTTAGCCAGTATAAACTTTCATTTTTAATTCTTGTAGTTAAATGTATATACTAAATACTATTTAAAAAAATATATAAAGCCTGCAATTAAAAAACAAGCCTTCAAAATATGTTTACTGAAATATATATATATTATGATGACTCACATAATATTAATTAGAAACTTAAAACTTAAGAGAATTCTATTTTACAAACAGTTCTGTTATAAAGTTCTCCAATGATTAATCACATATTATTGTAGGCTAATATTTTTCATTCATTCAAAAATCTTTACTAAATAATCTGTAAAATACCTTAATGAAAAGATGAAGCCTGACCTTGCTAAATCCACTTGTTGGAACCCACAAAAATCTTATAGTGTATCTTATAATGGACTTTTACTTTTCTCTTTCATCTTTTGTTTATTTACAATGTGCCTAAAACTCCCATATAATTCAGCACCCCCCGCCAAAAAAAAAAAAGGTAAAAAACCTACTTTAAAAACTGTCCAAAATCTTCACAAATGCTTTCACAGCCTGGCCATTTGCAAACTCCATGGCCATAGAGAGTGTGAGAGGCCCCAGTCTCCTCATGTGACGAGCTGTAGCAAAAGAACACGACGTCAGATTCATCTCAAAAAGCTATAATCGTTGCAGGCTGCTAGCGCCTGTCAGGTTACGATCAGTGACAAACAGGTCAAAACAGGTCAATTCAGCTCAGAGCAGTCAGAAAAATTTAATCGTTCTATTGAATAGTTCAACTGCCAAGGCTAGATGATGTTCCAATTAGAGGAGAAATAGAGCCAAAGATGACTGTTAATAAAGGATGAAAAACTAAGAGGACTGTATAATATCATATGCTAATCCTGCCATATGACCTTAATGTAACATTTTATCTCTAAATAAAAAATATATATTCATATGTGGTCAAGTGAAAAAAAACCTTCATTTTTAAGAAAATAATAGGACAGTCATCATAAGATTTTGAAGTGCTCTTTTTAAAGAAGATATGGATTATTTAAATTGTTTAACATTTATGTATAAACCACATATATTTCTACTAGTTACACTTGATTTAGAAAATCTACTTTGGAACAGTATTCATTAGCTATATCTTTATATACTTATTGAAGACTTTTGATAAGTGAATATTAGATAGAGAGAACCCAGAGAAATCAATCAACTTTTGGAATGCATAATCATCAAATTAATCTCAATTAAAACAACAGCATGAAAGCATTCAGGAGCATACCACTTTATACTAATAAAAACAAACAAGAAAAATTTTCCTTGATACTCAAATGAAGGCCAGAAACATCACTGAATTATAGAATTTTATTTTAAATGGTAGTATAATTCAATATATGTTTCTTTGAAAAACATTTGTTTATGACAAAGAATTTGTTATGGCAAGGCAGATATTCATATTGCGTAACAGAACACTATCAATCCACTACACTTACATATGAAGTTTGGAGCTTTATATATAAGCCTAAGCCATTATGTTAAGAATTCTACACTTACATTCCATTTTTTAAAAACAGATTTTTCACACTGAGCAATATTTTAGCTTATGAACTATATGCAAATTACTTTAAAGGACTTGATTAGAGAGCACTATGCCTAAATAAATGGAACTAAAGGACAAATGTACATGAATGCTCCTTTTACAAATGCAATTTTTATACAACTAAAATAAAACAGTAAGTAAAAAATTATCTAACATAACACATTTAATATTAATAACTGAAATAAAATATTTTTTCTTTGAAATTTTAGTTGAATTTAATCATAAAATCACCAACATAAGTTTATCTTTATGTGTTTAGATATTTCATCATGCCACAATTAAAAAGGCAAACCAGAATTTCCATCATCTAGCTTAGTACGCTTGTGTCTATATATTTATCTGTTCTCTGATTTCTAATTCATATGTTTGAAACATATGAGAGATATCCATGCATCTTTAATTATTTGAAATTAAAGAACTGATTTTTAGCTTGAAAAATGTTCTCAGCAATCAGGTTAATCATAACATCTTAGTCATAAAAATATATTGATACAATCATTCCACATGCACTCATGAAAAAATAAATGTCTTCAGGCAAACTCCCCAACTATATCCATCAAACTTTTGGTATTTGAACTGCTTTTCTGCAATATAAAGAATATAATAAGATAAATAATCTAAAGATTTCTAACCTGTTGTTCTATACATTTTGTCCTTGTTTCAAGTACAAATTATTCTTTTCCATTGTCTCAATGGTGAAAATAAAATTTGATGATAGATAAATATAGAATAAAGCTCATGAGATTTACCTGTCTCGTCTTGCATTTAGAACTGAAGACTGTCCATTCACTATGGAATGATGAGTTATTGGTGGTGATGCTTTGGAAGTGGTGGAGGAGGTAGTCGAGGAGGAATTGTTAGTAGTGAGGTCTAGCCCTCCATGTTTAATGCCATTGTCTTCCATACTGTGAACTCCAGTCACTTCTTTCCATAACTGCTGAATCTCAGCAGGACTTAAGCCAGCTATAAAATGAAAGAAAGCTTCATTAACATAACAAGGTAAAGTTTATATAATGAGCTTTGTGTTATTAATAGATTAATACCAACAACAGTGATGTTACCTGCATAAATTAATATGCAACAAAAAATCACTTTTGCACTATCAGCACCAAATCTTTTGTCTTGAAAAAAATCATTTATTTTCGAAAGAGTACCAATTTGGGAATAGTATGAGGAATACTGCCATATGAAATAACTGAGAATATTATCAAGCATTAAAAAATCTCTGCATGTTCCATTTAAAAACTGAACTAGGGCCAGGCATGGTGGCTCACGCCTGTAATCCCAACACTCTGGGAGGCCGAGGTGGGCGAATCACTTGAGGCCAGGAGTTCAAGACCAGCCTGGTCAACATGGTGAAACCCTGTCTCTAGCAGAAATACAAAAATTAGCCAGGTGTGGTGGCGCACACCTGTAATCCCAGCTACTGGGGGTGTTGAGGCAGGAGAAATGCTTGAACCCGGGAGGCAGAAGTTGCAGTGAGCTAAGATTGTACCACTGCACTCCAGCCTGGGTGAGAGTGAGACCCTGTGTCAAAAAAAAAAAAAAAAAAAAAAAAAAAAAAGAATAAATAAATAAATAAAAATTGAACTATTCAACTTTCTTTTTTTTTTTTTTTTTTTTTTTGAGACGGAGTCTCGCTCTCTGGCCCAGGCTGGAGTGCAGTGGCCAGATCTCAGCTCACTGCAAGCTCCGCCTCCCAGGTTCACGCCATTCTCCGGCCTCAGCCTCCCGAGTAGCTGGGACTACAGGCGCCCCCCACCTCGCCCGGCTAGTTTTTTGTATTTTTTAGTAGAGACGGGGTTTCACCGTGTTAGCCAGGATGGTCTCGATCTCCTGACCTCGTGAAACACCCATCTCGGCCTCCCAAAGTGCTGGGATTACAGGCGTGAGCCACCGCGCCCGGCTATTCAACTTTAAAGAGTAGCTTTTACTTATTGCTAGTATTAAGGTTTTTTTTTTTTTTTTTTTAAATCAGTCAGGAACTGAAAGAGAAATAGATTTCAAAATAATATCAAAAGAAAGTAAAGAAAAAAAAGGGAAAACAAAAGTGCCAGGGAAAAACAGTGAACACTCAACTCAAAAAAATAGGAGACTTCACAATTATCTGGTCATTTTGATATTTCTCAGAGGGGTGAACTAAATAATTAAATTTAATTTTGGTGTCTTAAAGAAACCAATGTGCTTACTTAACGGGATCAATTAAGAAGATAACATCTAAACTTCTTCATTTACGACTGATAGAGTAAATCAACTACTCATTGTAAACAATTCCCTGGTTCAGATTATGCAAATTTATTTGAATTATACAATAAAAATAGAAAAGCTAGATATAATCCTTTAGTTTTTTTTTTTTTTTTTTGAGACGGAGTCTCTCTCTGTCACCCAGGCTGGAGTGCAGTGGCACAATCTCCACTCACTGCAAGCTCTGCCTCCCGGGTTCACGCCATTCTCTTGCCTCAGCCTCCTGAGTAGCTGGGACTACAGGCTCCCGCCACCACGCCCGACTAATTTTTTGTATTTTTTGTAGAGACAGGGTTTCACCATGTTAGCCAGGATGGTCTTGATCTCCTGACCTCGTGATCCGCCCGTCTCGGCCTCCCATAGTGCTGGGATTACAGGCGTGAGCTACCGCGCCCAGCCAATCCTTTAGTTTTTAACTATAAATTTGAAATAAAGTATTGAGAGACTACTGCTTACAGTATTTGACTTAAAAAATAGTCCTGTGTCTTAGTATATTTTTTATATACCTTGTGCTTTTTAATCGTCAGTACAAACTAATAGAGTTAGTATTATTAGTTTAAACAATTCATGGAAAAGGAAACAAACTAAGAGAGAAGTTCAAAAATATGTCCAAGATCACCTAGCTTCCACATGGTAAAGTTGTAATTTAAATCCAGGCAGTCTGGCTTGAGTACCTTTGCTCTTAAAATACTACATTAAGAAAATATTAAAACTACTGAATAAGTAAGTACTGGGAAAAATGAAGAGACTATTTACTATATTCTGGCATTTTACTAACTGCATTACATTTATAATCTTAGTTAACTTCGCTTGAGGTCAGAAATCATTATATTTTACAAGGAGGCTCAGAAAGATTAAATATTTTGCCCCAAATCACTCAATTTATGTTCAGTGAGCAGAATTCAAACTCAATGCTCTGTAGCTCCAAAACCTATGTTCTTAATTACTATATGCATCTATAACATCTAATATAAAGATGAAAGTACAACTTAAACTACCTCTCCCAACCTAACATACGTCTACATTAGATACTATAATGATGTAAGAGATGTGTGGGGTGAAGCAGGTTTAAATAGGCGGGGGAGATGGGGCAAGATAACAGAATATGATGGTGAGAAGAATGAACTCTCTCACCCTAATCCCTGCAAATGGAAAAATCCCTGATCTAGATATCACTATATCTAAGTATTGGCAAGTAGCCAATAGCAACAGAAGAATTCTCACTGTTTCAAACATAACTTCTGGTCAAATTATTCATCACAGCATTAACTTTAAATTGCTATGCCTATCATAATTTCGCACAGGTAGTTTTACTGAAGGCTATCATTTCAGTGATTCTGACTCCTTGAGATTTTAAGACAAGCCCTGAGCCTAAAGGAAAAACAGGATAATTTGGGTTTCCAAAGTTACTACAAACCATCTTTTTCCATAAAAATGAAAGTGGCTTTATAAAGAAAGGTTTCTCTGTTACATAGGAAACAACTTTTTTTATAAAGATCTATAATTATTGCTTTAACCCAGAATTCCGCAACTTTTCTGACTGTAACTTTTTGATTATCGGTTGGTGTTTATTAGGTGTCCCAAAAGGAAAACTTTATCAGCAAATCCTTTTTCATGACAGCATCAACATGTCTTTTGCATGAGAACTTTCTCCATCTTACCAGCTGCCTCTCTGCTCTATTGTCATCTCTTGCCTGCATCACAGCTATAGCCTTCCCACTGTCTTCCTGCTATCACCTTGCCTTGAATATATGAATTTACTCTTCATGGAGCAGCCAAGTATTCTCTCTATAAATGTAAATTAGGTCATGTCGCTTCCCACGCAAGGCCTCCAAAGGCTTTTGAGAATACTTAGAGGAAAACAAAACAAGGAAACAACAACAAAAACACCCTTACTATGGCCTATGGGGCACTGCACTTATCTGGCTCTTGCCTGTCTCTGATCTCATCTACCGCTCTCTCTTCATATCTCATTCTGTCATACCAGCATTCTGTTGCTTCTCAAATGTATCAAACATTTTCTCCCTTTCCAACCTTTGCTCTGGCTGTTCCTACAACCTATTCTTGGCTTCCTCCCTCCCTTCACTTAGATGGTTCAAAGTTTACCTCCTCTAAGTTTCCAACCACACTATCAACCCCTGCCCCTTCCCACCGTCCCTTCTAGCATTCCTTAACTCCTCATCCTATTTTTTTTAAGATCATATATCAGTTTCTGAAACCATTTAACCTATCTATCTATCTATCTAGTCTACCTCTTGTTAACACCAGTCTCCCTCTAATACAATTGAAGTTTTATAAGAGTAGGAATTTCTTGTATTACTAGTATATCTCCACTGCCTTGAACAGTGCCTGGCATGTGCTCAATACATATTTGTGGATTTCATTGATTATAATAGAATCATACATTTCTTGAAGACATGTTGGTGCCCACATGAAAGTTTTGTGACTCTTAAAGGGCATACTCCATATGAATATTGCTACAATACAAGACTAATGTCTAGGAATTATATATGGCACTAGTTACTTCTAACATAGATTGAGTGGCTATCAACATTTTACATCTCAGTTAAAGGCTTAGATGGTTTTAGAGATTATACCAACTAATGATGTTATTAGTAATTCAGTTTTGGGATTTTATTAATAATTTAGTTATGTAAGTATCTACTTGCCTTCTAAAAGTAGATTTCTATGATATTATTCATTTGTACTGAAAATTAGTGATATCACCACGCTATTGCAATAAGGTAACAAATATTAGGCAGTTAGTAGGCCCTCAATAAAGATTAGATGAATAAATGACCTGTTCAAATAATCCAAATAATGTTTCTTAATTAAAAACAGGAAGAAATAGTTTTAAAATATTATATAATAGATAAGAGGCAGAGAATAAAATAAGTCAAAAAGATTCATTTTAGCAGCAGCGGGTCCACAAATGTTGGCATATTAGAATCACCTGGGCATATTTTAAAATCTCTAAGACCTTACCACAACCCACACCAATAAAACCACAATGTTAGAAGGGAAACACAGGCATTAGTAGTTTTTGAAGCTCCAGAGGTGATTCCAATGCACAGATAATTCTGGGGGTAAATTTTTAAAAAGAAAACTATTACCTTGCTCTTGGGACAAAGCTTTCAACCTAAAAATTGCTCAGCTCTTCTATATGCATACAAAACTACTTAGAAAATGTGAAACAACTAGCCAATTGATTTTGTACAATTTTGAAAGTTTTATGAGCTTTGAAGGCTTGATGGTTTGCAATAATTAATCTAGGTTATTTTTTAGGCAGTGATATAACAAGTTCAGTATTTCCAAAACAGTGTTCTATGGAACAGTAGTTTTATAAATGCTGTTAATCTAAGAGGTCCGTGGTCTCTATCTTGGAGACTTTATTATTCATGTAAAATAGTTCTGAGATGTGTAGTACCAAGGAAAACTTGAATCTCATTTTGAAGTCAGCGTTTTCCAATTATATTTGAGGAAGAAAAACCCAAGAAACTCTTTACAATTACACTAGTTTGTGTAAGTTTTAAATACCCGGTGTAAGTTTAGGAGTCACCAACTGATCCCTAGCCCATACCCCTCCCTAGTCTTTCTATTTGAAAATCCCATGTAACCTTATCCAGCTTCTTAAACTTTCCATATTCAAAACTAAACTCCTGTTTATACAGCCCCCTCCCTCAATCCCAACTCAGTTCTCTTTAGAGTCTTCTTCGTCTCTGTTTTATTTAACTGATACTTACACAGTGCTTTTGATATGCCAGACATTCTTCTAAGTGCTTCACATATGATATCTAATCTAATACCCCAAACCATTATTATCATTACTATTACTCTTATTATTCCTGTGTTAGAGATGGGCACACTAAGGCAAAGAAAACTTAAGTGCCTTGCTCTAGAGCTACTCTGTTGCAGAGCTTCCTCTCATTTTCAGGTCATTACTCATTAACCCTTTCCTCAGGACTCCTTCTGAGGGTCACCCCATTTTCCTATTGTTACTTAGGTTTTTCCTGTTCTTGCCTTCATTTCTCTCCTATGAAGAGAAATATATTTTACTTAACTTATTTATTAACTTAATTATATATTTTACTTAACTTATTTATTGTCTGCCTTCTACACTAAAGTGTATGTTTTACGATGGCAGGGATTTTTGTCTGTTTTCTTCACTGCCATATCCCCAGTGTCTATAAGAGTGCCTGCAGTCAGTGAAAGCTCAGAGAATATTACTTGAAAGAGTTTTAAAATTTGGCCAGAACACTCGTGTACTGCCAAACATACTCTGGGAATCTGTGGACTAGACTATTATGATTAATAGACAACTTTTATCTTAAGTGAAGATTATTCGGTTTCTCTTATTTCAAGGATATATACACTAGAAGTGCCAAAAAGTTTTGTAATTATTCAATTTTAAAATTCCATGGCCACAAAAAATTGGGAATCCCTATTCTACTTTTGGATAATAATCTGGGCTTGTGCTTATTCACTGCCAGTACCACAAACATTAAAAGGTTTTTACCACAGGAGCTGAGTAAATGAAAGGGTAATTTCTTAATCAAATTGCCTATCATACCACAGATAATACAACTTAATAATAATTCTTATGACAGGGTCTGACTGGAGTGCAATGGCATAATCACAGATCACTGTAGCCCTGACCTCCTGGGCTGAAGTGATCTTCCTTCCTGAGCCTCCCAAGTAGCTGGGATGTGACCAACCACAGGCATACATCATCATGCTCAGCTCATTATTTTATTTTTTGTAAAGACGGGGTCTCATTGTGCTGCCCAGGCTTGTCTTGAACTCCTGGGCTAAAGTGATCCTCAGGCCTCAGCCTCCCAAATTGCTGGGATTATAGATGTGATCCACTGTACTTGGCCTAATAATAATTCTTTAATCCCACATTCAGAGTTTGTGGAGTATCTACAAGCTGCCAAGCACTGTGCTAAGAATTAATTAAAATTAATTCATATCTAGATTATATGTCCTTAGGGCACACGAAGTTTAAAAATGTCTATGCTAGTTTCAACACAGCTTTGAAAATGCTAAGTTGATTTTTACTTATTACTAAAATAAGTAAAAAGCAACTTTTATTAGTAAAAAAATCTCCTTAGCAGCTTTTTCACACTCAAAAATATAAAAGATTTTTTCAATGTCGTTTCTTTTTCTGTGTCCAGTAATTGATTTTTAAATGTTAAACAAATAATTGTATATATTATGATGCAAAGTATGTATACTGTTAATTTTTAACGAACTTATTTAGTGATACTCTACTTATTTTCTAAGGTTACTTATAATTTAAAGTAATAAAAGTGAGTTTTGGTAGAAACATTTGTATCATATATATTCCGTTAAGCCAAATTGATATTTAATATTTGAATTGGAATCACTGAGATATTACTATATACTTTTCAGTTTTCATCTTAAATTTTATATTTTATGATGTGAAACTTAAAAACTAGTATACACACATGGCCAGAAAAACTGAATCACAGAAAAGGGTATATATTACAAAAGTAGACTTCCCTACCAGCCTTGACCTCTGGATACCTATCTCTCTTCTTCAGAAGAGAGTTCCACTTTCTGGAGTATCCTTCAGAGACCTGGGTGTTCACTTACAATTTGACAAACTCAACATATTATTGATTTATATTTGACAAGAGGTCTACTGTCACCTACAGATACAATGTCCATCTTTAAAATGCCTGTCTGAGAGGTGAATTAAATACACACTTTGTCCAAATGCCAAATTTAGCAGAAGTAGGTATTCAGCTGAAACTGAGATCAAAGAGAAATTATCTTCACCAAAGACGGAACTTCTGGGATATATGAATACATCTGATATTAACAAAAATTAGTACTATCATTTTTTATAGGTTGCATTTTAAAAGCTTGATTGATATTCTATTACAAAACCAATGATGTTTCGTTTTTCTAGTCATATTTTAATGTGGCAAAGTTGACACATTGCTTTTGAGTCTTCCTCTCAAGATGTAAAGAATTGCCAAATAAAACTTTAAAAAAAGATTTATGAGATAAATGGAATTAAATTCATGTTAACTTTACATTCTAGTTCACAAAATAATTCTACAATAATTATGAGTTATGATACAATTTAATCTGAATCTTTTTAATATTTTTTCCAAAAACTAACAACACACTCAATATTTTTCTATATATGTGAGTATTTACTAGTTTTTTAAACATAAAATTAACAGCATTCACAGGTAGCTTGGCAGGGTTTCATACCTGCAATGATAAATGTACATTTAAACTTGAATTCACTGATGAAATTTTAGCACATAAAGCACCAAATAAGTTTTTTTTCCCCCAAGTTACAAATGGAAAACTTTGTGATATTTGAAAGGGAATACTGACATGGTAACAATTTTGCCTGACATGGATTGTTCATATTGCTAGTGTTGTTGCTACAATTACATACAATAGTAATCTATGCAAGCACAGGATCATTGATTAAGCAGTAAATCCAGGATGCCAGAAGTAGGCATTTGGCTACTTAGACTTCCATAAACAGAGAATGAAGCCAAAGCCAAATAGCTAATTTTGGCTGAATACTGAGCCCAAAGACTATCTTCAGCACAATTCTAACTCAGCCTAAAAACGTTATTATATTTTATTTCAATACATTTCATTTTTAATTGTTATTCAGCCACTCTTATTCCCAGATTCTCTCGTTCTATAATAGGTTAATTCAGAAGAATCCTGGCTAGAATCTAGCATTCCCTGTTTGGTCTTTCAAATTGGTAATGAAAATCTTGTCTTTTAAGTAACTTTTATAAATTAAAAAATATGTAAAAACTTGGAGTGACAGAAAATCATCACCACATGTATTCCTATCCATATAGTCATAGTAAATGTGTGAATATATTGTGGATTAGAGTATACAAACGTTTATCAGATGTCAAAAACATATCAATGTTTAAAGTTAACTTCATCTTTCCTAACCAATAGACAATGATACTGGTTTTAAAATGTTTCACTAAATTTCATTACCAGATAATATATAAACTATGTTATTTTTATATTACATAGATTTATAATCAGTATATTATTCAAAATGGAACTATAAATCCATCCTTTCTATTTGACTTATGTATGTATATACCTATATACTCATACTTATGTATATACCTATCATCAGTCTGTATAAAACCAAACATATACTTAGGAGATGGAAGTTTACTTGCCTAACTAAAATCCAAAATTATAGTAATATTAATGATGATCTTAAATGATTAATATTTAAAATAATTTACACTAAGATGATAAACATAAAACTTTAGAGAGGAATGTAGATAAATCTGCTATTCTACCAAAATTCTTATAATTTTGTTATTTCTCATTGTTATATACATATATTTTAATATAATTTAAGAAGCTGTAACTCTAAAAGTAGCATGAAGAAGTTGTGCTAAATTATAGGGATAAATAAAATATGACATAGTTTTAGGTCGGGCGCAGTGGCTAACACCTGTAATCCCAGCACTTTGGGAGGCCGAGGCAGGCGGATCACTTGAGGTCAGGGGTTCGAGACCAGCCTGGTCAACATGGTGAAACCCTGTCTCAACTAATAATACGAAAATTCGCCAGGCATGGTGGTCGGCACCTGTAATTGCAGCTACTCGGAAGGCTGAGGCAGGAGAATCGCTTGAACCCAGGAGGCGGAGGTTGCAGTGAGCTGAGTTGGTGCCACTGAACTCTAATGTGGGTGACAGAGTGAGACTCCTCAAAAAAAAAAAGACACGGTTTTAAAGACACAATGAGAATATCATCCATCATTGTACATTAATCCTACTTAGTTTTCATATGGCTATTTTTCAAGGCTAATCAATCAACCAACCAAAAACCTGGTGCAAAGTGAACTGGAAACTGATAATAAAAATATTCAAAATACTTTTACCTTAACCTCTAACTAAGGAAGAAATGATTCAGGGCTTAGACTGTACAACAATTTCCCATTCTAGTTTTGGGATTCCAGCACAGTACCATAATGTTAGGTTCCTTTACTGTAGCTACTGTATTCAACATACAATGAGCATCCACAGTAATACTTTTCACACTTAATCATCTAAATCGTAAAAAATAAGATGATGATGCTAGTTTGTGTGGCTTACATGGCAACAACAGAAACTTTGATCAGTGAATCAACTACATTTGTGGCCCTACAATTATTCAAATGGATTTTTTAACCTATATTAATGAAAACATAGTTTAGTGATTTCATCTTTTTTCCTTTTTAAAATATAAATTTTCTGCTCAAAGACAGATGTCTTCAGATTTACTTTCCTTTCCCTAAATGTTTTCCATTTTCTCATTTTATCTCTCATATATCTTATCAAGGATAAAAACAGAAGAAAAGGGAGAAACAAGGATTCTATGAAAATAAATTTTAATTTTAATTTCAGGTAATTTCTATTTGAAAACTATTAGAATGATTATATCATTATAAGTTTCATTGTTCAGAGAGATGTTTTTTGCTTGTTTTGAAAGAATGTGGTTCACAATATGTTTTAAACAAGTTACATTGTGTTTCTATTAGCACATATTTTAAAATTTCTTCAAATGTTTACTTGAATTGATTTAATAAAATAAGATTGTGGTAGATCATGCTTTCCTGTTGAGGAAATTCTCATATAGTTATAACCTAAATACCGATTTCATTTGAACTTTACTAAAAACAAAAAAATATTGTTTGTTTTAGTATAGTTTCTATTGAAGAAATCCACGTTTACATTGAAATAATTTTATAAACTCTTTTTTCTTTCTTACTTTTTCATGTCTTTAAATTGT
>NC_133408.1:154177500-154180000 GCF_049350105.2 Macaca mulatta | reverse complement strand
TCCAGAAAAATGACATACATAGGTCTTCTGAAAGAAGAACTCACAAAACTAGTATTCTAGCTCCTTCTTTAAACCTTTTCTTATTTCAAACAACTAAGTTTCTACCAGGAAGTACAAAAATTTAGCAATTACTCAAAGCTTATTCATTGAACTGAAAATAATAAAAGTAATTTACTTAAAACTTTTTTTCTACTACTTCCTTTATCTTCAGGGTTCTGAGGTTGAGAGGCAAAATGAAGACAAGGAAGAAGAAAAAGATATAACGGAAAAAGAAGGAAGGAAGGAAGGAAGGAAAATACGGAAAAAGGACAAGCTAGGGGGAAAGCCCTAGAGAAAGACGGAATGGATGTGAAGAAATAGGAAAAGGACGGCAAGAGTGGTGACCAGAAAAATCGGTATAGAAACCTAAAGTATATGCTCAGATAGAAGTCAAGTAACACTGTTTGAGGCATTACTTGTACTAACCAGTATGCCATCAAACAACTTGTCAACTTTCCAAGTTTGCAATCTTTGAAATAGCAACCACTTTCCTAGAAAAAACAATTCATTTTTACTGTAAATAAAAGCTAGTATCTCTTTAAATACTGTTTTAGGACAAATTAATTGGACAACATGTCTTTGAAAACCTAAAATGATTAACAGATATAGTCCAGAACTTATTTTAATAGTCATTTTTTAATGCAGTTCAAACTTTTCCAGTGTGGCACTTTATGTTATGAAGAAAGGAGAAATTAATAATGAAAAGAGGTTAGAAGAAGCACAAGAAAAAAAAAGAAATCCAGGGTGGATTAACTCTTCTTGCCAAAAAGAAATAAAGAACCAAATAAATCAAAATCTTTCATATTTAATACTGAAAAATAGCAATGCCTTTTCTTTTCTCCATGTTAACATATTCAGATTAATTAGATCAAATTGAGTAACTTGAAACATTATGACAGAAATTCAGTGATTAAAAAAAAATTTCTGTATTTTTAAAGAATATACTGGCATACCTATAAATTACTGAATTTGAATTTATTATAATAAAAAGCATTCTGAAATGTATATTGTAAAATTAATTCACCAATGGATTTTTCAAGTGTTTGGTTGATTTATAAAACTGACTGTCAGTTTACTTAACTGCTTGTTCTTTGATAAACAAATAGAATGGTTAGAACAAGTAGTTAGAAAAAAAAGTATCAATCTACAAAAATGTCTTTTCTTCAAACAATCATTTACCTCATACTATTTCCAAATAACAAGGAATCACACTGAAATGGATAGAGAAAGACAGACATATTAAACTAAAAAGGCTGTCAATCTAGATAGATAGATAGATAGATAGGTAGGTAGGTAGATAGATGATATAGAGTTTACAGATATGTACACGGATATATATATATAGAGAGAGAGAGATATGCCTTCTATAAAGTTAATCATAGATAAGAAGCTTGTCACACTTTTCACCTAACAGCCCCTTATTTTTTCAGTATATAGTGTTTTAATTATCCCCATATTATTCCTTCATTATTCTTATACCTACAAGTACAAATACTTTATGTATAATGATAAATGACCTGTATGGGGAAAGTTCTATGAATGGAGGTATGCTATAAACCACTAAGAGTTTACAGTCAGATTTCAGCTTATACATATGACTGTAGAATTTGTTGTTATTGTGATCGATTTGATAAATGAGCAAATTTAAGCAAGTTTTCTATCTTCACATTCTTTAGAGTATACTAGTCCTTACGCTACGTAAGTTAGATGATTATTTTTACTCTTAAAATGGTTTGAGTGCCTTTCAATTAATAGTTATGACATAAATATAACCATGACATTATTATCTTCTTAAGATCATATGTATTAAATGGTCACATGTATGTGATTTTTTAAAATTTTAATCAGATTCTGGCCTACCTTCTAGGAAACTGCCATCTAAAACTGACAATATACAGACATAAAAACAAATAGAAAGATAAGCCAATTAACACATACATGATTGAACACTCTACTTCTATGTGTACAAAAGACGTAAATTCAAATTAATTATGGAGGTAGAAAAACACAGGTACACTTCTGAGGGTTTTCTAACACCACAAATAGACTAATATTATCATCTCTAAATCCACATATATAAGCTCACCCAAACTAAGGAGATTACTAAAAATCTAAATTATTTAATAAACAAAAAACTAGTTTTTTCTACAACAAAGGTCAGTAATATGCAGACTCGTTCACTTGTAATTTGAAAAATGCTGAGCCTCCATTTTTTAGTTACTCATTGTAAGTGACACATTTCCTCTTTTCCTCCCTCATCGTTTATTGTTACTGTCCCATTTCATTTCCTTGCTACCATGAGCTACTCTAGGTATTCACTGATAAAAATGAATAAAGATTAACTGTATACACATAAAAATGTAGAGATTATACTACTTACAAATATTTAAATAGACAAAATCAGTATCAGCCTTTTAAAAATGTATGGATAATTTTTTTTGAAATACACATGCCTTAGCAA